>NW_020921169.1:1269-2424 GCF_003984885.1 Neopelma chrysocephalum
CCCCCCCCCCCCCCCCCGTACCGGGGTCGCAGAGGAAGGAGGACACGGAGCCCCGATCGCCCCCCGGCCCCTCCCAGAGCCCCCCCAAACCCCTCTCAGTGCCCCCCAGTTTCTCTGAACTGCCCTCCAGAGCCCCCCAACCCCTCCCAGTGACCCCCAACCCCTCCCAGAGCCCCCCCAGTTCCCCTTTACTACCCCCCCACCATGTCCCAGTGTTTCCAGTCCCTCCCAGCACCCCCCACCCCCGTACCAGTGCCGTACCAGTGCAGAGGAAGGAGGACACGGAGCCCCGATCGCCCCCCCGCCCCCCCCCCAGCCCCCCCCCCCCCCTCCCAGCCGCCCCCCCGCCCCCCCCCGGTCCCTCCCAGCGCCCCCCCAGAGCCCCCCAGTCCCGTACCTGTTCCGGGGTCGCAGAGGAAAGAGGACACGGAGCCCCGATCGTCCCCCGCCCACAGGACCCTTCCGGGGGCGTCGAAGCAGAGCGCCAGGACCCTCCCGGGGAGGCGCCCGGTGCCCCCCCGCGCCGCCTTCCCCGTGGAGATGTTCACTACCCGCACCATGTGCCGGGCACTGCCCACCTGGGGGGGCACGGGGGGGGCACCGTGAGCGACCCCTGAGCCCCCAAACCCACCCTGAGACCCCCAACCCCCCTCTGGGTTCACAATCCAGACCATGTGCCGGGCACTGCCCACCTGAGGGGGCAGAGGGGGGGGCACCGTGAGCCACCACATCCCCCCCTGAGACCCCCAAACCCATCCTGAGACCCCCAAACTCATCCTGAGACCCCCCAAATCCCCCCTGAGACCCCTGGTTGTTATTGAGGGGCTGGAAGGTGCAGCACGGCCCTGGCAGGGTCGGGCACCCTGGGGAGGGGTCTCAGAGGGCTCTGGGGGTCCCGGGGTGGTGTGTAAGATATCTGGGGGGTTCCTGTGGGATATTTGGGGGGTCTCGAGGGGTCTCAGGGGGTCCCAGGGGGTCTCTCATCACGGTGAGGTTGTTGTTGAGGGGCTGGAAGGTGCAGCACAGCAGTGCAGCCCCATCGGGGTCGGGCACAGACTGGGGGTCTCAGGGGGGTCCCAGGGTGTTGTGTAGGATATTGGGGGGTCTCAGGGGGTCCCGGGGGGTCTCAGGGGGTCCCTGTGGGATATTTGGGGG
>NW_020921170.1:0-359 GCF_003984885.1 Neopelma chrysocephalum
CCCATCCCTGATGTTTCCAAACTTCCATCTCACCTCAGGAGCCCCCCCTGGACCCTCTGACACCAAGAACATCCCCCCTACCTGCCATGCTCACAGAAAGGCCAAGGGCATCTGGGGGGACACTGGGGACAGTCGGGGGGCTTTGGGGGGCACTGGGTCATTACTGGAGGATACTGGGACACACTGGGGGGAACCAGGGGGCACTGGGAGGACTGGGGGGTTACTTAGGGACACTGGGAGGGCACTGGGAGGGACTGGGGGGCACTGTCAGAGAACTGGGGAGTTACAGGAGGATACCAGGACACACGGGGGACACACTGGGAGGTTACTGGCTGCTCACTGGGATACATTGGGTGGTC
>NW_020921171.1:0-139 GCF_003984885.1 Neopelma chrysocephalum
CCCCCCCAATAGGATCCCGCCCCCCCATTAGGGTTATAGGGTCCCCAGGGGGTTTATGGGGTCCCCCCACGGTTTATGGGGTTCTCCTGGGATTTATGGGGTCCCCATGGGGTTTATGGGGTCCCCATGGGGTTTATGG
>NW_020921171.1:149-2679 GCF_003984885.1 Neopelma chrysocephalum
ATGGGGTCCCCATGGGGTTTATGGGGTCCCCATGGGGTTTATGGGGTTCTCCCAGGGTTTATGAGGTCCCCGTGGGGTTTATGGGGTCCCCCCCATATTCCCTCCCCCTCAGGGTGGTCCCGCCCCCCCATTAGGGTTGTGGGGTCCCCATGGGGTTTATGGGTTCTCCCGGGGTTTATGGGGTCCCCATGGGGTTTATGGGGTCCCCCCCATATTCCCGCCCCCCCATTGGGGTCCCCCCGTCCCCCATTTGGGGTCCCCCCCCATACCTGCTCTCCCCCCTCGTAGCTGACGACGCTGAGCAGGGCCAGCAGCGCCCCGGTGGCCTCGGGGGACGGGAGGGACCCCAAAAACAGCTCCGGGGTGGCCTCGGCCCCGCTCCTCGGGGGGGGCCGGCGCAGGGTCCCGGGGGTGTTGGGCATCCACGCCGCGTAATCGTACTGGGGGGGGAAAAAGGGTCGGGGGGGACCCCAAAAAAACTCCTCCGGGGGGGGTTTTGGGGTCCCTCTGGTTTTGGGATGTCCCTGATTTTTGGGGTGGGATTTTGGGGTGTCTCTGATTTTAGAATGTTCTGCTTTTTGGGGTGTCCCTGGTTTTGGGGTGTCCCCGGTTTTTGGGGTGGGATTTTGGGGTCCCTCTGGTTTTGAGGTGTCCCCGGTTTTGGGGTGTCCCCAGTTTTGGGGTGTCTCCGGTTTGGGGGTGGGATTTTGGGGTCCCTCCGGTTTTGGGGTGTCCCTGTTTCAGGGTGCCCCCAGTTTTGGGGTGTCCCTGGTTTTGGGGTGTCCCTGGTTTTGGGATGTCCCCGGTTTTGGGGTGTCTCTGGTTTTGGGGTGTCCCCGGTAATCGCGATGGGGGGGGGGGAACCAAGGTCGGGGGGGACCCCAAAACCTCCTCCGGGGGGGTTTTGGGGTCCCTCTGGTTTTGGGGTGTCTCCTGTTTTGGGGTGTCTCTGGTTTTGGGGTGTCCCTGGTTTTTGGGGGTGGGAGTTTGGGCTGTCGTTGGTTTTGGGGTCCCTCTGGTTTTGGGGTCCCTCTGGTTTTGGGGTGCCTCAGGTTTTTGGGGTCTCTGAGGTCTCTGTGGGGTCTCTGGGGTCTCGGATCTCTCTGGGATCTCTGTGGGGTCTCTTTGGGATCTCTGTAGGGTCTCTTTGGGATCTCTTTGGGGTCTCTGTGGGGTCTCTGTGGGGTCTCTGGACTCTGGGGTCTCAGTGGGGTCTCAGTGGGGTCCGTGTCCCATCTGGCCGCTGTTGACGGCCGATGGGTGGTTTGGGATCTCTCTGGGATCTCTGGGGTCTCTCTGGGGTCTTTGGGGTCTCAGGGGTCTCAGTGGGATCTCTTTGGGGTCTCTCTGGGGTATTTGGGGTCCCTTTGGGGTCGGTGTCCCACCTGTCCGCTGTTGACGGCCGATGGGTGGGTTGGGGTCTCTCTGGGATCTTTGGGGTCTCTCTGGGGTCTTTGTGGGATCTCAGTGGGGTCTCGAATCTCTCTGGGATCTCAGTGGTGTCTCTCTGGGATCTCTTTGGGGTCTCTGGGCTCTCTGTGGGGTCTTTGTGGGGTCTTTGGACTCTGGGATCTCAGTGGGGTCTTTGGGGTCTCTTTGGGGTCTCAGTGGGGTCTCAGTGGGGTCTCTGTGGGGTCTTTGTGGGGTCTCAGTGGGGTCTTGGATCTCTCTGGGCTCTCTGTGGGGTCTCTGTGGGGTCTCTGGGGTCTTTGGGATCTCTGTCAGGTCTCTGTGTGGTCTCTGGGGTCTCTGTGGGGTCTCTATGGGGCCTCTGGGGTCTTTGGGATCTCTGTGGGGTCTCAGTGGGGTCTCTGTGTGGTCTCTGGGGTCTCTGAGGTCTCTGTGGGGTCTCTGGGATCTCTGTGGGGTCTCAGTGGGGTCTCTGAACTCTGGGATCTCCTGGGTGTCTCAGTGGGGTCTCTCTGGGGTCTCTCTGAGGTTTTTGGGGTCTCTCTGGGGTATTTGGGGTATTTGGGGTCTCTTTGGGGTCTGTCCCCACCTGGCTGCTATTGACGGCCGATGGGTGGTTTGGGGTCTCTCTGGGATCTCTGGGGTCTCTGTGGGGTCTCTGGGATCTCTCTGGGGTCTCTCTGGGGTCTCTTTGGGGTATTTGGGGTCTCTTTGGGTTCCCACCTGTCCACTGTTGACGGCCGCGTGCCGGGCGGAGCAGCAGAAGATGATCATGGTCAGGAACTTGCTGAGCTCAGAGCGGCTTCGGAGCTGGGACGGGAAACCTGCAGGGGGGGGATGGAGAGGGGGGGTGGTCACCATGGTGTGACCACTGTGGTGACCATCCCCATTGTGGTGACCATCCCCATGGTGTGACCACTGTGGTGACCATCCCCATGGGGTGACCACTGTGGTGACCATCGCCATGGGGTGACCATTGTGGTGACCATCTCCATGGTGTGACCATCTCCATGGTGTGACCACTGTGGTGACCATCCCCATGGGGTGACCACTGTGGTGACCATCCCCATGGGGTGACCACTGTGGTGACCATCCCCATGGGGTGACCATTGTGGTGACC
>NW_020921172.1:0-391 GCF_003984885.1 Neopelma chrysocephalum
GTGGGGATTTGGGGACACCAGAAGGGTCTTGGGGACACCAGGGGGGGGTCTCAGGACTCACCTGCTCGTAGGGAAGCCCCTCCTCTCCCCATCTAGGCCCCATTAACTCCCCCAAATGTCCCCCAACTCCCCTTTTTTTCCTGTAATCCTCTTTCCCCCACGGATCCCTTTCACCTCCCAAGACCCCTTTTAACTCTCCTAAATGCACCCAAAGTCCCCCAAACGCTACCACTTCCTCATCCAACACCCCACAGATCCTCCCAAATCATCCCAAATCCCCCCTTAAATCCCTTCCAACACCCCCCAAAGAGGGATCACCCGGCACTGTGGGACAGGAACACAGTGGGCTGTACTGGGGGCACTGGGCTGTACTGGGAGGGCACTGGGGGGG
>NW_020921173.1:0-429 GCF_003984885.1 Neopelma chrysocephalum
GACGTCCGCACCGGTATGGGGGGACTGGGGGGGGGAATGGGATGGGATTGTGGATGGGAATGGGGATGGGATGGGGACTGGAATGGGACTGTGGATATGAACGGGATAGGGCCGGGGACAGGGGTGGGAGGGGGATGGGATTTGCAGATGGCAGTGGAAATAGGATTAGACTGGGAATGGGGATGGGATGGGGATGGGAATAGGGATGGAATGGGAAGAGGTTGGGAATCGAGATGGGACAAGGATGGGATTGGGGATGGGAATGGAATGGGGCTGGGGATGAGCACAGGGATGGGGCAGGGATGGGGACAGCTGTGGATGAGGACAGGGATGGGCACAGGGATGGGGACGGGTGTGTGACCCCCCCGGGGCACCCGCCCCGCCTCCCCTCAGCCGCGGACGGGGACTACTGGCGGCTGCTGAACCCGG
>NW_020921173.1:529-912 GCF_003984885.1 Neopelma chrysocephalum
GGGCGCGCAGGCGGCGCAGGCGCTGCCGCCGCAGCCGCAGGGTCGGGTCGGGGGCCGGGCGGGACCCCCGGGGCCGCCCCCGCGCCCGCTCCAGGCGGAAGCTGCAGGGGGTCGGGACGTTCTCGAAGGACACCCAGCACCACCGCGTGGCCGCCTCGTATCCCTCGGCCCGCGCCGTCACCTCGTACTCGCCCGGGTTCAGCAGCCGCCAGTAGTCCCCGTCCGCGGCTGAGGGGAGGGGGGGCGGGTGCCCCGGGGGGGTCACACACCCGTCCCCATCCCTGTGCCCATCCCTGTCCTTATCCATAGCTCTGTCCCCATCCCTGCCCCATCCCTGTGCTCATCCCCAGCCCCATTCCATTCCCATCCCCAATCCCATCCTT
>NW_020921174.1:0-2945 GCF_003984885.1 Neopelma chrysocephalum
ATGGTAGGGGGGTAAGTCTTTGGCAATCTGGGCATGCAGAGATGATGGTTCTGGCTTGAGAGAGTGTAAGATTGAATGTTTTTGTGAGAGATTTTATGTTCTGATGAAAAAAGCTGTGAGATAGTTTTGCCTTTTCAAAATTATTTGGAACCGTCGCAGTTTGTGCTAAGTGTCCTGTGTCAGCTATTTGATCTGCGACACGGTTTCCTTCTGCGATGGGCCCTGGGAGGGAAGTGTGAGAGCGGATGTGGATTATGTGGAATCTGTGTTTGCGCTGACTAATCTCATACCATAGTGTTTTGAACATGTGAGCTAATTGTAACTGCGAGAGGTCCTTTATGTAAGAGTTTTCAATTCGTCGGACCACTCCAACCACATAGGCTGAATCAGAAACAATATTCAAAGGCTCTGGAAACAGTTGAAACGCACGTATAACTGCAGAGAGCTCCGCTATCTGAGAGGAACCTCTTACCTTGTGCGTGTCAAATACCCACTTCCCTGCCTTTTGCCAGGTGACTACTGCGTTAGACGTCCTACCCGAACCATCTGTAAAAACAGTTCTAGCATTCGTTAATGGGAAAGGTGAGTAATTATTTGTTAGCTCTGGTTGGGTGAGAGCTAGTAGCTGTAGAAAAGAGACAGGTGGGAGGTGTACTGAAAATTGACCCTTAAAATCAGCAATAGCTAACTGAAAATCGTCACTATGAACCAACAACTGGGATAGCTGGACAGTAGACAGGGGAACATATATGACTTCCGGGTCCCTCCCACAAAGTTCCCACAGTCGCAGTCTGCTTTTGTGACACACCTTGGAAAGCATTTCAGGATATGTTGTAACCGATTTAGAAAACTGAAAGCTTAGAAAAACCCATTCCCATAAGAGAAAGTTCTTACTTTTTAGATCTAATTGTCCCAGAACAGCATAGGGCTGTCTGATACCCTTAAAAATTACTAACACCACCGGTAACCCACACACTCTTCGCCTAGTCTGACATGCACTAAGCCTTTGATTTATGTCTTGTAACACTGCTTGGGCCTCTGGAGTCAGGCGTCGAGGGGATGTCAGGTCCGCCTCCCCTTTCAGAAGTTGGAATAGTGGTTTTAAAGAGTCTGTTGTTATACCTAGGAGAGGTCTAATCCAATTAATTAAACCTAGCAAGGATTGTAAGTCATTTAAGGTTTGGATGTTGGAGGGTAAGGCCACAGTTTGGGGTTGAATTGTGGTGTTATTGATGTGAAATCCGAGGTACTTCCATGGTTCTGTCATTTGTTCTTTTTCCGGTGCAATCTCAAGGCCGTGTCTTAACAAAGCAGCTTTCACGGTCACATGAACTTGTGCAAGCTGTTCCTTGGATTCAGCAGCCAGTAGGATGTCATCTATATAGTGGTACAGGATGGCCTGGGGAAACTGCCGACGGATTGGAGACAAGACATCTGCGATGACTCTCTGGCACACAGAGGGGCTGTTCCTCATCCCTTGAGGCAGGACAGTCCAGTGATAGCGTCGAGATGGTTCTGCTGCGTTGATGGAGGGTACTGTGAACGCGAACCTACGAGAGTCTTTAGGGTGTAAGGCAATGTTAAAGAAACAGTCTTTGATGTCTATAATAATGATGGGCCATTCTGAGGGTATCATTGTGGGTGATGGGAGCCCAGGCTGGAGAGCTCCCATGGGCTCTATGATTTTATTAAGTTCCCTTAAGTCCTGTAGTAACCTCCATTTTCCATTAGATTTTTGTATGGTGAAGATGGGGAAGTTCCAGGGACTATCCGTTGGTACTAAATGTCCCTTTTCCAATTGTTCATCGACCAGTAAGTTTACTTGACGCAGTTTCTCTCCCTGTAGAGGCCACTGGGATACCCAGCGTGGCTCATCTGAGAGCCACGTGAGGGCGGGAGACTGCAGCTGACCAGTGGCCTCTAAACTAAATTTGACGTGGTTAGGTGGATTCCCCATTGTCCTATAATATCCCTTCCCCAGAGGGTCATTGGGATATTAAGGACGTAGGGCCTTGTAGAGGCTGTTTTACCTTCAGGACCTTCAATCAATAGAGTGCAGGCACTTTGGAGCGGTGACTGGGCTCCTCCTACCCCTTTGATGTTGATGCAGGGCTGTGTCGTGTTCCATTCCTTAGGCCAGTCGCTTTCTGCAAAGATTGTCACGTCTGCGCCTGTGTCCAAAAGACCCTTGACTCGAACACACTGGTTAGAATTGGGGTACAACACAGCACAGGTTAGCATAGGGCGGTCAAGCAAAATTGACTGTGACCACTGAACCAAAGGCATTGAGTCCAAAGTGTTTCTCCCCACCTCACTGGGAGTTAAACTGGCAATTGGTGTATTTGTGTCAAGCTCTACAGGTGGAAACAGAGTTTTGATGGTTACTTCTACTACCTTTGGGTTGTCTAGAGATATTGATTGGGGGATAACTGTTAAGCCTGTATCGGAGGACGCGGCAGTTCCTGTTAGAATATATTGTCCAGCAGGTAACTGTAATTCAGTCGTTGGCTTTAGTAAGACGGTCTGGTAGCTATCGTTGTCTATGGTGAGTTGTTGGGGAGATGCCAGCTCCACCCTAAGGATACTTGCTCTGGTTGTCCGTCTGGGATCGAGGGGAGCAGGTGAGTGGGGTTGGCTTGTGGGGCATTTTGCGTCATAGCGCTGTCCCTGGCGCTCAGCAGTCCGTTTCCCGGCATCAAAGCCAGTTTGGGAGCAGGCCTAGGTGATAGTGGGTTGCCGTCTCTGTCGAAGAGTGACCTACATTCCCTCGCCCAGTGTAATCCCTTTTGGCATCGGGGACACAAGCTGGGAGGTACTGTAGGTGACCTAGGTTTTAGCTGAGGGCAATCCTTTTTAAAATGTCCAGGTTGTTTGCACTGGTGACATGTAGCCTCCTTGTGTGCTGCCAGGACTTCGGCCAGGAGGGATTTGTTATAATTTCCAGA
>NW_020921175.1:0-354 GCF_003984885.1 Neopelma chrysocephalum
CTCGCCGTAGCACTGGTGCCACAGCCCCAGACAAAACCACAAGTAGTCTTTGTCCCCAGCAGAAATGCTTCTGCTGCCAGCAGGGATGCTCCCGGGGACAGGCCAGGAGAGGTTGAGTCCGCGTTGCTGAGCCCGGAGGGATGTTCTGCCTCTCGTGCCCCTCGACCATTCTCACAACGCGTACCCTAAAGGATAATTCAGGAGTCTCCACGCGCCAACAGAGGAGGGATGTGAGGGAAGAGATGATGGGCGTGAAAGGAGCTCATGGCCTGTCTATCTTGAGTTCCCCGATACCAAATCGCACCCCTGTCACCCAGTCCTGCCCGACCGACCCGGCGGAGCAGAGCCTCGACC
>NW_020921176.1:0-325 GCF_003984885.1 Neopelma chrysocephalum
TATTTATTTATATATTTATGGGGAAAACTATATTTATATATTTATTTAATAAATTCTAAATTTATGTACAAAATTATATTTATATATTTATTTAATAAATTCTAAATTTAAACTCTTCAAATAAATTCTAAAATTCAACCCTAAAAATAAATTCATAAATAAATTCTAAAAAGAAATCAATATAAACTCGACATTTCACTTCTAAAAAAAATAAATCCTACAAAAATAAATCCATAAATAAATTCAAACCCCCCCCGTCCCGAGGTCGCCATTTCCCACCCTTCCCAAGGGAGTTTTCCCAATCTTCTGGGAATGTTTTTCCCTT
>NW_020921177.1:0-535 GCF_003984885.1 Neopelma chrysocephalum
CGCGGGCTGCCGACCCCCCCCGCCCAGCCCACGGGGGTGGGCACGGCGGCGGGAGCCCCCAGAGGCGGTGGGGGGTCCCCCCCGAGGGGCACCACGGCCGCCCCCCAGAGAGGCTCCGCGACGGGACCCCCCAAAGGCGGCGGGGGGTCCCCCCCAAAGGGCACGGCGGCGGGACCCCCCAAAGGCGGCGGGGGATCCCCCCAGAGGGGCACCACGGCCGCCCCCCCGAGGGCCATCACGACGGGACCCCCCAAGGGCAGCGGGGTGTCCCACCCGAGGGGCGCCACGACGGGACCCCCTAAAAGCAGCGGGGTGTCCCCTCCAAGAGGCGCCACGACGGGACCCCCCAAGGGCAGCGGGGTGTCCCCCCCGAGGGCAACCCCGGTGACCCCCCCAGCCCCGGGGGGGACCCCCCCCAGCCCCGGCCCCTCCCGGCGCGGGGGGCTGCGAGAGGGGGACCCCGCGGTCACAGGTAGGAGTTGGGGGGCCGAGGCTGAGCTGGGGGCGGGGGGTGAGCACAGGGGGGTGCGGGGGG
>NW_020921178.1:0-786 GCF_003984885.1 Neopelma chrysocephalum
CTCCCGGTGCTGCTCCGTCAGCAGCACGAACTGGGAGAAGGTCCGGGACCCCCCTGGGACCCCAAAAAACACCTTCAGAACCCCCTGAGACCCCAAAAATCAACCTCAGACCCCCTGGGACCCCAAAAACCAACCTCAGACCCCCTGGGATCCCCCTGGGACCCCAAAAAACACCTTCAGACCCCCCTGGGACCCCAAAAATCAACCTCAGACCCCCTGGGACCCCAAAAACCAACCTCAGACCCCCTGGGATCCCCCTGGGACCCCAAAAAACACCTTCAGACCCCTCTGGGACCCCAAAAATCAACCTCAGACCCCCCTGCACCCCAAAACCCCCCCTGGGGCCCCCCCTGGACCCCCAAAACCCACTCTGGGACCTCCCTGAGACCCCAAAAAACACTCTCAGACCCCCCTGGGACCCCCAAAAACACTCTCAGACCCCCCTGGGACCCCAAAACCCACCCTGGGAGCCCCTGGGACCCCAAAAAACACTCTCAGACCCCCCTGAGACCCCCAAAAACCACCCTCAGGCCCCCCCAAACCTGTCCTGTGACCCCCAACCCCCCTCTGGGAACCCCCAAACCCCCTCTGGGAACCCCCAAACCCCCCCTGGGACCCCCAAACCTCCCTCCGGGACCCCCAAACCCCCCCCGGGACCCCCAAACCCCCCCGTCCCCCCTCACCCTCCATCCAGGCCTCTTCCTCCTCCTCCTCCTCGGGGGGCTCCAGCCCCTCCCCCGCCCCCTCGGGGGGGTCCCCGGGAGCTTCTGGGGGGGTCCGGGGGGG
>NW_020921179.1:0-436 GCF_003984885.1 Neopelma chrysocephalum
CTCACTGGGGCCAAGAAATGATCACCCAGACATTTGTCATGAGTTTGGAGAGAGGAGGCTCAGGGAAGGCCAAACTTTGCAAATAGTATCTGCTTCATTAAGAACTCATTTTAATTGTTGCTGCTGCGGGTCCGTAAGCGGAGGGAGTGGATCAGCGGCGTGAAGCCAAGATGGCGGCTGAGCGTGAGGGCTGTAGGCCAGGGGTCAGTGCTGGGCCTGCTCCTCTGCCTTCTCGCCAGCGGCCTGAGTGATGGGGCCCAGGGCACCCTCAGCAGGTTTGCCGAGGATCCCACGTGGGCAGGAGCTGCAGAGACACCAGAGGATGACACGGCACCCACGGGGACCTCAACAGGCTGGAGAAAGGGGCTGATGGAGCCTCTGGAAGTTCCACCAAGGCACAAGCAGAGTCCTTCCCCTGAGGAGCAAGAGCCCCAGG
>NW_020921180.1:0-507 GCF_003984885.1 Neopelma chrysocephalum
GACGGCACCCGGGCACCCCTGGAGATCGTGCTGCTGGACAAGGTGTCAACTGGCTTTCGTGGTGTCATCCAGCTCCTGGAGTGGTTCGAGCTCCCCAACAGTTTCTTGTTGGTGATGGAGCGTCCAGAGCGCTCTCAGGACCTCTCTCACTTCATCACGGCGTGGAGGTTCCTGCCGGAGGAGGTGGCGTGGGGGCTGTTCCGCCAGGTGCTGCAGGCCGTGCGGCACTGCACCAGCTGCGGCGTCCTGCACCGGGACATCAAGCCCCAGAACATCCTCCTCGACCTGGCCACCGGCGAGGCCAAGCTCCTTGACTTTGGATGTGGCACCTTCCTCCAGGACACGGCCTACACCCAGTTTGCAGGTGAGCCCACAGCCGGGGGACGCTCCTGGTGCCGGGCATCGCATGGCCATGCCCGGGTGTGGCCCCGGAGATTGCCCCTTTGGCTGAGGGGGAACGGGATTAGTTCTTCAGCCAAGTCGCTTTTGGGTGGGGCTGGGGGGTTA
>NW_020921181.1:0-432 GCF_003984885.1 Neopelma chrysocephalum
GGGTGAGTGAGGGGACTGGGCAGGGCTGGGGCTCTGCAGCACATCCTACAATGATCCTCCCTGCTCTATCCCTCTCTTAGATGTCAGCTTGTTCCCCCTGTCCAGAGAAGAACAGGAAGTGGTGGACTCCATCCAGGCCCTTGACAGCCCCAAAGAGGTAAGCGTGGCCAGTTGGACGGCAGCTGTGCCAGCATCTAAGGCAGGGGCTCTGCTGCTGGGCTGCTGGAGGGGTGCTGGCTGGGCAGAGCTGCTGCTCCTGCAGGCCACTGCACCTCAGGGCTCCAGTCTCACTGGCCACGTTTCCCCCCTCTCACGCTCCCCATGTCTCTCTGTCTTCTGGCTGCCAGAATCTAGTCCACAAGACCACCTTTTGTCGCGACGAGGAAAGCTACGAACGCTCAATGTGAGAATCCATGAACTTCGTTTATTGTA
>NW_020921182.1:0-1550 GCF_003984885.1 Neopelma chrysocephalum
AACCCAAAGTATTGCCTGGGTTTGTTCCCTGGGGGTCTCTGCAGCAGCAAGCCCAGCACCACACTGACTGCTCTGGGCTGTGCAGGCATTTGTGCTTCTGCCTGTCTCACACACACACAAAAGTCTGGTGTAGTGCTGCCCTCAGGAAAACCCCCGACCTTAAATTGAGTCCCCATCGTGTAGTCGTGAAAGAAGTTGTCAGTGAATTTGCCAGAAAGCATAAAAAATAGAAGAGCTCACAGTTATACACAAATACAGGTAATTACTGTTCTGACTACACATTCCAGATTAATTTGGTGCAGTGATATTAAAAATCATGAAACCCACGTAATGCTGTGCAAGATGACACAGATTGACCAAGTGAAGTCCTACATTAACAGATAAATTCAAGAAGGTCAGCAGTGCACTGTTTTACTGCTGCTAACACTTGTGGACAGTCTGACTCTGACTTCATGTACAGGATGGACGTCCCTGTGCCCCTGGGGCTGCCAGTGCCATGGTGGGCAGCAGGAACCACAGAGGATGGTGCCAGTGAGGCAAAGAGCCACAGCCACAGATTGGCTCCTGTGTCTGGGCCAGCAGAATGGATTCTGTCATTCCATTTGCATGGTCTGTTCCAGCTCAACAATTTCAGTGTCTGACTGCCCAGGATTCTCTCACACTAAACTTCACAGACCAGCCTTTGGCACTGGTAGGCAAAAAGTTGCCTTTAATCCTTGCAAACGTGGAAACCGCACATCCCAGGATATTGGCACAGCACAGCAGAGGAGTCCAGTTGTCAGAAATGATGGCAGGGGAGAAGAAGTAGAATGAGGAAGGATTTGCAAACCAAAGCACAGGGGTAATGATGCAGGCCTGAAGTCCAGTGATTTCATATTTATTCTCTACACTGAAAATGGGAAGAAAAAATTGAGTTTTAAGGGACACTACATTAATACAGCTTTTCATTAATATATAACAATTCAATCAGGTGCTCATGAAATGACCATGCTCTCCTCATCCTACCAATTAAACATCTTATTTTTAGGCTGAATCTTCATATTTTGGAGTATTTTTTGACTGAATCTCAACTTTTTGCAGTTTATAGGGGCGAAAGTCTTCTTGCTATTTCTGAGGGATTTTTTACCTGAATCTGGGTGATTTGGGTTTTTCTGGGCTGAGTCTTGGTGTTTTGGAGGTTTTTATGGGCACAAGATGCCCGGTGAGTTCTAGAGATGGACTTGGGCAGGAGGAACCCCCAAGCCAACACGCTCAGCCCTTGTTTTTCCCCCCATCAGGATTTGTTCTTCCCAAAGCTTGGTCGGATGGAGGAGGAGGCTGCGAGGAAGAGGAAGATGTCTTGGGCCCCCCAGGCAGGTGAGGAGGAAGTCAGTGTCCCTTTGGGCGGGTGTTGTGCTGGCTCTGGCAGCCCAGCATGGCCCCCGGCTGCAGGACAACCCCGCTGCCGCCGCCGTCCTGCCGGGGCCGGAGTTGGGGGGATGTCCTTGGCCTTCCCTGTGGGCCGGAGGCAAATCCCCTCCCTGTCCTTCTTGCTTCCTGCCCCAGGCCCC
>NW_020921183.1:0-822 GCF_003984885.1 Neopelma chrysocephalum
CTACAGGTGCTGCTTTGTGCTTGCAGGGGGGGAAGGTGCTCAGAAAAGGAGTCCCTTAAATGACAGGGGTGGGGGTGAGGGGGTGGAGGTGGGGGATGCTCTTCTTGTCTTTGAAGAATCCTTTTCCATGGGCCCTGTCCTACAGACACAGTGTCTCTTCATTAGGAGCTTTGAAGAAGAGTGCTAATTTGGGCTTCTTTCCCATTGAAAAGAATTCTTTGCCCTGGTAGCTCCTGGCTTCTGCCTTGGTTGCTGCTGGGAGTGAGGAGGCACAGCCGCCTCTCTGAGTAAGGCTGGGCCCTTGGAACTGGGTCTGTGCAATTTTCTGCTGGGCAGAGCTCTCATTTCCTTGTGGGGGTTGAAGGTGCACTGTCTCCTTCAGGCACAGGCAGCCTACCAGGACACACTGGAAGAAATCAGAACCAGTCATTTGGACTCCCTGAAAAACCAGCTGGAAGACAGAATTAGAGATCTGGAACGTGCACTGGGAAGGAGAAAAAGCAACCACCCAGAAAGACCTTTTCCAAAAGAATCCACCCAGGCAGAAGTGGACAAGTACAAAGAGCTCTATCTGGTGGAAGCCAAAACCAGGAAAAGCCTAGCCAAGAAACTGGAAAGGTAAGTCCATGCTTTTTTGGACTGGGAAGAACAGACTCCTTTTTCCTCCTGCATTTTCCTTCTAAAATCCCTTTTCTACATCTGGCCAGCGTCATGTGGGAAAGCAGAACGTGGCATATTTGTGGGGAAAGTCCCTTAAGACCCTTCCCTTCATCAGACCTGTCTTCCTTTCTCTTTAGAGTTCCAGCAGTAACACCACAGCAG
>NW_020921184.1:0-627 GCF_003984885.1 Neopelma chrysocephalum
CTGTTCTGGAGACCTTTTAAACGTACTTTGGCTAAATAAAAAGTATTAGACTATTTCAGAGCCAAAAGGTCAGTTCTTGTTGTCTCTTTTGCAGTTTAATTCTAGTACACTGATACTTGCTAACCACTTATAACCCTAGATGCAGAATGAGAACTTGGGTTATTAACAATAAACAAGTAAACAGCAGAAAGACTTGACCTTTCTTTGGAATTGCCCTATGGTGTTAAAAAATACCAAACAAACCTCCTTCCCCAAAGAAACACCCCCCAAAATACCCCAACAACTCACCAAACAGAAAATCACCGACAACCAAAAAGCAGAAGTAACAAACATGAGCAGCAAGTGGAGGAAGAGTTTGAAAGTGGGATGGACAGAAGCAGAAGTGTTACTGCCCACTCTTGGGCCACTGTGCTGATTAAATGGCTATTGGTAGGTTTAGATTAGTAGTTATTTGTTGGGTTTTTTAGTGGTGTTGATTTTTTTGTTGTTGTTGTGGGGGATTGTTTGTTTGTTTGTTTTTATTTTGGTTTTTTTCTGTATTAAAAATCTGGCTCAGTTACTCTCTAGTTCTGGTGTGTTTTCTTTTCCAGGTGGTTGGTGTTTCTGCAGTGCTTGGCACAGGACTGG
>NW_020921185.1:0-320 GCF_003984885.1 Neopelma chrysocephalum
AAAAGGGTGGCGGACGCATACGTCCAAACACCCTCTTTCACCCTCATCAATCAAGGCCCAAAAGAACCGTTTATTGATTTTATAACCAGGCTAAAAGAAGCGATTAAGAGACAAGTCAACCAAAAAGAAAGCCAAGAAATTCTATTTAATAAATTGGTAATTGAAAAAGCTAACGAAGATTGCCAAAAAGCTTTAAAGATGCTCAAAGATCCCTCTCTGGTTGAGATGATAGAAGCCTGTAAAAACATTGGCTCTAACTCTCATAAAGCACGTCTATTGGCTGCCGCCTTCACTGGGCCCCAAACATGTTTTAATTGTGG
>NW_020921185.1:330-10740 GCF_003984885.1 Neopelma chrysocephalum
CCAGTCCCTGGAACACTCCAGTGTTCGTCATCAAAAAGTCCTCAGGTGCCTGGAGATTTCTCCAGGATCTGCGCAAAGTAAATGAAGTCCTCGAGCCAATGGGAGCCCTCCAGCAGGGAATGCCTTCTCCATCCATGCTCCCTGCTGAATGGCCCCTAGTGGTGATTGACATAAAGGACTGTTTTTTCCATATATATTTGAATCCGGCTGATTCGGCGAAATTTGCATTTTCAGTCCCTGCCATCAACGTTTGTGAACCCCATCGCAGATTCCAGTGGAAGGTGCTTCCCCAGGGGATGAAAAATTCTCCAACACTTTGTCAAATGTTTGTGGCAAAGGTGTTGGAACCAATTAGAAAGAAATTTCCGCAATCAATCATCTTCCATTATATGGATGATGTATTGATTTGCGCAAAAACCAAATTATCAGTTAGACAAACATTGGATGCTACAATTTCGGCTCTAAATTTAAATGGATTAGAGATATCCCCTGAAAAAATACAAAGAGAAGCACCTTGGAGGTACCTCGGACTCCAAATTAACGCAAAAACTATAAAACCCCAATCGGTTGAAATTGACAGAAAAGTCCGAACTTTAAACGACCTCCAAAAGTTACTGGGAGCGATCAATTGGATCAGACCTGTGCTGGGGATCACAACCGGTGATCTGCACCCACTGTTCGAGCTTCTCAAAGGAGATGCAGATCTGTCCTCCCCCAGATTTTTAACATCTGACGCCAAAAAAGCCCTTACCACAGTCGAAACAAAGATATCCGAGAGACAAACAAGTCGCAGGATGGAGGGACTGCCATCCTCATTAATCATCATCAGAGAAAAATATCAACCGATAGCGATTTTGGGACAATTTACAACAAATGGGAAAGACTTCTGTCTGTGGGAGTGGTTGTTCCTCCCCCATCAATTTACAAAAACAATTATAACATTGGCAGAGATGATTGGCAAACTAATATTTAAAGGCCGCACCAGGTGTTTAGAACTCAGTGGAGAGGAACCAAATTACATCTACCTCCCATTGACTTCTGAACATCTGGAACAACTGCTGCAAAATTCTACAGACTTTCAAATCGCCATCGGAGGTTACCCGGGAGAAGTCAAATTTCACCTCCCAGCGTGCCCGTTTTTGCAAAGACTAATCCCAATCCCATTAAAACTAAAAGTTATGCAATCAGACCTACCAATTAAAAATGCAAAAACCATTTTTACTGATGGCTCTGGGAGAACTGGAAATGCGGTAATTGTTTGGAAACAAAAAGATGATTGGCACCAAGACATTCACAAAATACAAGGTTCTCCACAAATCGTAGAATTATCAGCAGTTGTTCGCGCCTTCCAAATTTTCAACAAAGAACCAATTAATATCATTTCAGATTCGGCTTATGTTGTGGGCATCGTCAAACGGATCGAAAATTCGTATCTAAAAGAAGTATCTAATGAAAAATTATATAATCTGCTGAAAAAATTATTGTTTTTGATAGAAATTAGAGAATTCCGATACTACATTGTACACACGAGATCCCATACTACTTTACCAGGTCCTGTGGCGGAGGGGAACCAGATCGCCGATCATCTGGCAGGTATGGTGGTTACCCCAAATTTGTACCAACAAGCGAAAATTTCCCATGAATTTTTTCACCAGAATGCGCGATCGCTAAAAAAACAATTCGGCCTCAAATTGACTCAAGCAAAAGAAATCCTAAAAGCGTGTCCTGATTGCCAAAAAATTGCCCCACTGGTTCCAGAGGGGACAAATCCCAGGGGGCTGACAGCGCTAGAAATTTGGCAATCTGATGTTACACACGTACCAGAATTTGGCAAATTAAAGTATGTTCATGTGTCTGTGGACACATTTTCAAAAATGGTCGTAGCCACCGCGCATTCTGGAGAAAAAAGCAGAGATGTCAAGAAACACTTCCTGTCTGCTTTTGCTAGGATGGGAGTCCCCAAACAAATTAAAACTGATAATGGACCATCCTATGTATCAGCGGACACGAAGAAGTTTTTTGATGATTGGGGAATTCACCATACCACTGGAATTCCTCACAACCCCACGGGACAGGGTATAGTAGAGCGGGCCCACCAAAACATCAAAAATTTACTAAATAAACAAAAGAGGGGGAGTATTGGCCTAACTCCCCAAGAAAGATTAGAAAAAGTTATGTATGTATTAAATTTTTTAAATTTAACAGAGGAACAAGAAACTCACACAGACAGAAGTCCCATAGATAAACACTTTAAATCAGAAGATGTAATAAACAAGCAAAAAGCAAAAATCATGTACAAAGATGCAATAACAGAATCATGGACGGGCCCTTTCCCCCTGATCACATGGGGGAAAGGGTACGCATGTATTGCAGGACCAACAGGACCAAAGTGGGTCCCAACCCGACGAATAAGAATACATCAAGAACGAGACACAGAATGCGGACCATTCACCTCTCCACTCTCTTCACCATCGCCCTAAGTTTCATCGATACCTCCACATCATTCCCTCTAAAGAACTGGATGAACCAACCCAATGAAAATCTATGGGTAACGTTGGCAAAAGCTACGGGAACAGACACTCTGTGTCTGGCCCAGTCGGGCGCTGGCAACCCTTTTCAGACCTGTCTCGTAGGGGTCCCTATTTCTTCTACTAACGATTGGAATGCATTTTTACCGCTCACCCGAATTGCAGACCCTCTTCCTTTCACTTCCGCTACTCTTGCTCAAGCTGTCTCCCGCACCCATCTTTCTTTTGACCCTCCTCAAGAAATCGACCTTTTTGGTTCGGTCCCTACTAACACCTGCATCATGTTTCACCGCTACACAGAACCCAAATTGTTTACCCCGTTTAATGTCTCTGCTAATAAACCCATCTATCGCGAGCTTCCTTCTTCCTGGTGCAACCACTCCGTGATCACTGCGGTGACCACGGAGACAATACCGAGGTGGAGAAAACTCCCCCAAGGGTTTTTCCTCCTGTGCGGGGACCGGGCTTGGCAGGGAATCCCTGCATACCCAGAAGGCGGACCTTGCACAGTAGGAAAACTTGCCCTTTTTAATCCGGCTAAATTTCAACTCCCAGACTCCTCCCCGCAAGATCAGGCTCCAAATTCTCCTTCGTCGACAATTAGCAGAACCAAAAGAACATTTGTCCTGTATGAACGTCCAGTCCTCCCAAAACCTCGCCCTACTCCTCCAAAACCTGCAGCACCTCTCGCTGCTCCTGTTCCCAAATCACCTCCTCTCCTTGTTCCACCTTCCTGGACCGCTCCACCACCCTTACCATTCCCTACAGACTGTGATTCCAATATTAACATTTGGCCTAAAATAAAAAATTACTGGGCTTCCTTTGGTGTATTTTCAGGAATAGGAACTTCCCACGCGCTTTCACTTCTCACCCACCTCGGTTGCTGGCTTACGAAGGAAGCGAATGCAACAACAACAGCGATAGAGGGATTACTAGCAGACACTCAGAAACTAAAAGAAGTTAGCCTGCAAAACCGTGCAGCCATTGACTTCTTACTCTTGGCGCATGGTCACGGGTGCCAAGAGTTCGAAGGCATGTGCTGCATGAACTTCTCCGATCATGCACAATCGATCCATAAAAGCATTGATCAGTTAAAAAGTTTGGTCCAAGACATTCACCAGTCCCACAGTGAGGGGTTAGATGGAATGTTCGATTGGCTTAAGTTCCCATCAATTCCTAATTGGCTTAGAAGAATATTAATTTTGGCTTTAATCTCTGTGGGTGGTCTTTTTGCTTTGTGCACTTGCTTGCCCTGTCTTTTTATTTGTTTCCGCCAGCTGTTCCTGAAATCAATCAACGCCAACGTTGTGCAAGTAAATAAAGAAGGGGGAGATGTGGAGGATCAATTATCAGACTGGGAGAGATACAAAAAGTGGAGAGAACTGTATGGGAACTGAATGGACTATGGATTCTGAACACATGGAACAGCCTTTCTCACCACGGACTGACTGTTTTATTCCCCAGTTCTACTGTGTTATTTGTTTCCACTGTTGTACCCCTGTTTGCCACTGGTTTTTATGAAATTTTAATGTACCCTCCATGTTGGCCCTTCTTCTCCCTCAGGTTTTCCCGCCTTAAGTTGTTTACCTCCTTGTTCTCCCCTGCTTTCCCGCTCCTCTGTTACTGATTGGCTAAAGTTTGCCGCAGTGCAGAGTGAGCTCTCATTGGCCCTTTCCCTTAGTTACTCCAAAGTCACACCTGCTTCTCCTTCACCCTCCAATCATCACCTTCCCTGGGTTGTCAATCCCATGCTCCTCCCCAGTTCTGAATCCTCCCCTCAGACCTACCCTATATAAGTCTCTGTTTTCCCTGAATAAATTGGCATTGCTTCCCCGACCTTCAACTGTGTCCTGACCCTCATTCGCAGTGCCGCGTCCCAATTCCCTTTACCCCTCGGGCCGTGGCAAGTGGCGCCCAACGTGGGGCACAGTTGGAGGTCCCTCATATTGAGGAAACTCCTGTGTCTCCACTCGGGCTCAGGCGACGCCGGAGAGGTGATCGTCCCGCCGGTCCCCCCAGCTGGACGGACGACTGTGGGCTGCAGAGCTGCACGGGTCGACGCGCCAGAGAAGGTGAGCAGCTGGGGACATTCCATACCTACCCCAACACCAACACCCCCACGTTTTTAATAGAAAAGGGAGAATCTCCATAACACCGAGATGGGACTTACATTGTTCACCTCCCAGAAATTCGTTTACAGACGTCTTAAAGACTTTATCATTGAGCACGGTCACCCCTTGGATAAGAAATCCGCCAAGGCACTCGCCAAATGGCTGGACAGTAAAAATCACAAATTAACAGACGACACCACAGCCGAAGAATGGCAGGCGATAGGCTACAGCCTATGGCGTGATAATGAAAAGGGGGACCGAAAGGCAAAACAAGCTCTCATTGCCTGGAGGCTAGTTCTGATGGTGCTACAGCACCAAATGATGAACGAGAACAGTAGCCTCCATGTACCAGCCACCAAACGAGAAAAAACGACTGCGTCACACACATCGCGGCGTTCACAAGATGGCGGGAGGGAGAAGACACCATCACAGCGAACACAAAATGGCGGCGAGGAGGAGGGAGACGGGAGACGCGCGGGACGGAGGCGGGAAAAATCCTCGCGGGAACCATCAGCGCGGGAAAAGAGGGGGCGGGCCCTCGTAGCACCACCCTCCAGACCACCTCCACCTCCTCCCACACGCGTCAGGGACCCCTCCCCCGAGTCGCCCACGTGTTCGTCCACTCCCTCCAGCACCACCTCCTCCCCTGAGAGGTCACCTTCCGGGGGTGAAAGGGAGGCGAGGGGCGGGGCTAGGCCAAAGGTCAAGGCCGGTTTCCGGCAACATGGCCGCGCCCATAGGGCCCATAACAACAAGGCCTACCCCACCTACCGCTACCG
The DNA here is from genome assembly GCF_003984885.1 of Neopelma chrysocephalum. Lineage (NCBI taxonomy): Eukaryota > Metazoa > Chordata > Aves > Passeriformes > Pipridae > Neopelma > Neopelma chrysocephalum. Next base: position 5,749 of record NW_020921185.1, read on the forward strand.
AGACACTAACAATGACGATGACATAGACCTTGACCAACACTCCCCTGAAAGGCACAGCGATATGCCCAATATATGGAAGCCTTTCAGGGAGGAAGCCGCTCAGGCTAATGACACAGAATTTTTAAAAGCATTCCCGATATTTCTGGAAGAGGGGAAAGCTCCGGAATGGAGACCGATCTCCTATCCCATGTTGAAAGATATTAAAAAAGCTATGGTGGAGTATGGCCTGGGAGCACCATACACGATCGGTCTCCTGGAGTCCTTCTTCCTGGCATACCTTCTCATTCCCTATGACATCAGAGCAGTCATTAATGGACTCTTTACAACTATTCAGTCCTCGGTATTCGAGGCTGAATGGAAAAAATTAATTGTCGCCTATGTAAATGAAAAAATGGAACGAAGGGGAATCCCAGTGCGGCAGGCAATAGACATGCTCTATGGTGAAGGGAGCTACTCAACCAGAGGGGATCAATCCCGAATTGAACCCAAATTTTTAGAAATTACTAAAGAATTGGCACTAGAGGCGGTAAAGAGGGTGGCGGACGCATATGTCCAGACACCCTCTTTCACACTCATTAATCAGGGTCCAAAAGAACCTTTCATAGATTTTATTACAAGATTAAAGGAAGCAATTAAAAGACAAGTCAATCAAAAGGAAAGTCAAGAGATTCTATTTAATAAATTGGTTGTCGAAAAAGCCAACGAAGATTGCCAAAAAGCTTTAAAAATGCTAAAAAATCCCTCTCTGGTTGAGATGATCGAAGCTTGCAAGAACATTGGCTCGAACTCACATAAAGCGCGTCTATTGGCTGCCGCCTTCACTGGGCCCCAAACGTGTTTTAATTGTGGTCAAAAAGGACATTTTAAGAAACATTGCCCAAAAACTGCTTCGGAACCTAATATATCTAATGTACCCAAATCCCTCTGCCGGAGGTGTGGGAAGGGCTTTCACTGGTCATCGGCCTGTAGGTCGGTGACCAACATAAACGGTGAACCCCTTCCCCCCAGAAAATCTCCCAACATTAAAAGGAAAGTCACCTTTAGCTCCCTGCCCGATTTACGTCAATGCTCTTGTGAGCATTCGGGAAACGGGGAGCAGAGCGCTCAGGGGGGCGCGAGGATACAAGCAACCCCTCAACTACGCTCCATCCTGCGCCAAACACCGCGCCCAGCGACCCCGTAGTTGGGAAACCTCCGGCAGAACTCGTCCCTCTCCAAAATCAATGCACTCCCTTGAATTGGATAACCCTTACCGTTACACACCCATTACCCTTATTAAATCAATGCGAGCAAATAATTAAAGTTACACCATCTGCGGAAATAGACACAAATACCATATATTTGATAGTCTCTCATCTTTCGGCTGTGGCAAAGGGAATTTTTGTGACTCCTACACTCCTGACAGGGTTGACAAGCTCTAACATCGCCATCTGTCTAACTGTCCACCTTCCTCCCTTACAGCTGGAGGACCGCTTCCCGGTGGCAAAAATGATCCCCACTGACGATCTCCTCTGTGCGGTGTCATGGGAAGAGGAACGAGGAGAAGACTCACTGATGGAGGTCCATTGGACAACCTCAGTGAGGACCTCCCGACCCCTACTAACGTGTCGCGTTCTCTTCCCCTTGTCTAGACACCCGCAGAGGGTGACGGTGGAGGGTCTTTTGGACACGGGAGCGGATGTGACCATCATCGCCTCCAGAGACTGGCCACATAGTTGGCCAGCCCACATGACAGACACAAGGGTCAGCGGTGTGGGAGGAGTCCAACACCCTGTCAGGAGCCGTGAAGTGGTAACAGTCTTCGGGCCAGAGGGCAGATCTGCAACTTTACAACCGTATGTATTAAACATACCAGTCACACTTTGGGGAAGAGATGCTATGGAACAGTGGCAACTTACACTCGGGATGGAGGAAAATTTTTAGGAGGGGTCACTGAACAATTGCAGCTGCCCAAACTAGTCTGGAAAACAGAAACACCAGTTTGGGTAGATCAGTGGCCCCTTCCCAAACAAAAGCTGCAAATTTTAAATGACCTAGTTAATCAAGAATTGGCTAAAGGACACCTGGAGCCTTCCACCAGTCCCTGGAACACTCCAGTGTTCGTCATCAAAAAGTCCTCAGGTGCCTGGAGATTTCTCCAGGATCTGCGCAAAGTAAATGAAGTCCTCGAGCCAATGGGAGCCCTCCAGCAGGGAATGCCTTCTCCATCCATGCTCCCTGCTGGATGGCCCCTAGTGGTAATCGACATTAAGGACTGCTTTTTCCATATATATTTGAATCCAGCTGATTCGGCGAAATTTGCGTTTTCAGTCCCTGCCATCAACGTTTGTGAACCCCATCGCAGGTTCCAGTGGAAGGTGCTTCCACAGGGGATGAAAAATTCTCCAACACTTTGTCAGATGTTTGTGGCAAAAGTGTTGGAACCAATTAGAAAGAAATTTCCACAATCAATCATTTTCCATTACATGGATGATGTATTGATTTGCGCAGAAACTAAATTGTCAGTCAGACGAACATTAGACGCTACAATTGCGGCCCTAAATTCAAATGGATTAGAAATATCCCCTGAAAAAATACAAAGAGAAGCACCTTGGAGGTACCTCGGACTCCAAATTAATGCAAAAACTATAAAACCTCAATCAGTAGAAATTGACAAAAAGGTCCGAACTTTAAACGACCTCCAAAAGCTGCTGGGAGCGATCAATTGGATCCGACCTGTACTGGGGATCACAACCGGTGATCTGCACCCACTGTTCGAGCTCCTGAAAGGAGATGCAGATCTGTCCTCCCCCCGATTTTTAACATCCGACGCCAAAAAAGCCCTTGCCACGGTCGAAACAAAGATATCCGAGAGACAAACCAGTCGAAGGATGGAGGGACTGCCATCCTCACTAATAATTATGAGAGAGAAACACCAACCGTTAGCCATGCTGGGACAATTTATGACGGGTGAAAAAGACTTCTGTCTGTGGGAATGGTTGTTCCTCCCCCACCAATTTTCCAAAACAATCGTAACCATGGCAGAGATGATTGGCAAGTTGATCTTCAAAGGTCGCACCAGGTGTTTAGAACTCAGTGGAGAGGAACCAAACTACATTTACCTCCCATTGACTTCTGAACACTTGGAACAACTGCTGCAAAATTCTACAGACTTTCAAATCGCCATCGGGGGTTACCCGGGAGAAGTCAAATTTCACCTCCCGGCGTGCCCGTTTTTGCAAAGATTAATTCCAATTCCATTAAAACTAAAAGTTATGCAATCAGACCTACCAATTAAAGATGCAAAAACCATTTTTACCGATGGCTCTGGGAGAACCGGAAATGCAGTAATTGTTTGGAAACAAAAAGATAATTGGCACCAAGACATTCACAAGGTACAAGGTTCTCCACAAATCGTAGAATTATCAGCAGTTGTTCGCGCCTTCCAAATTTTTAATAAAGAACCAATTAATATCGTTTCCGATTCAGCTTATGTTGTGGGCATAGTCAAACGAATCGAAAATTCATACCTAAAAGACGTATCCAATAAAAAATTATCTAATTTGTTGAAAAAATTATTATTTTTAATAGAAATCAGAGAATTCAGATATTATATTGTCCACACGAGGTCCCACACTACTCTACCAGGTCCTGTGGCTGAGGGAAACCAGATCGCCGACCATCTGGCAGGTATGGTGGTTACCCCAAATTTGTACCAACAAGCGAAAATTTCGCATGAATTTTTTCACCAGAATGCGCGATCGCTCAAAAAACAATTTGGCCTCAAATTAACTCAAGCAAAAGAAATTCTAAAAGCATGTCCGGATTGCCAAAAAATTGCCCCACTGGTTCCAGAGGGGACAAATCCCAGGGGGCTGTCAGCACTGGAAATTTGGCAATCTGATGTTACGCACGTACCGGAATTCGGCAAATTAAAGTATGTTCATGTGTCTGTGGACACGTTTTCAAAGATGATTGTAGCCACCGCGCATTCTGGGGAAAAAAGCAGAGATGTTAAGAAACATTTCCTGTCTGCTTTTGCTAGGATGGGAGTCCCCAAACAAATTAAAACCGATAATGGACCGTCCTATGTATCTGCAGACACGAAAAAGTTTTTTGATGATTGGGGAATTCACCATACCACTGGAATTCCTCACAACCCCACGGGACAGGGTATAGTAGAGCGGGCCCACCAAAACATAAAAAATTTACTAAATAAACAAAAGAGGGGGAGTATTGGCCTAACTCCCCAAGAAAGATTGGAAAAAGTTATGTATGTATTAAATTTTTTAAATTTAGTAGAAGAACAAGAAACTCACACAGACAGAAGTCCCATAGATAAACACTTTAAATCAGAAGATGTAATAAACAAACAAAAAGCAAAAATCATGTACAAAGATGCAATAACAGAATCATGGACGGGCCCTTTCCCCCTGATCACATGGGGGAAAGGGTACGCATGTATTGCAGGACCAACAGGACCAAAGTGGGTCCCAACCCGAAGGATAAAGATACATCACGGACAAGACACAGCATGCGAACCATCTACCTCTCCACTCTCTTCACCATCGCCTTAAGTTTCATCGACACCTCCACATCATTCCCTCTGAAGAACTGGATGAACCAACCCAATGAAAATCTATGGGTAACGTTGGCAAGAGCTACGGGAACGGACACTCTGTGTCTGGCCCAGTCGGGCGCTGGCAATCCTTTTCAGACCTGTCTCGTAGGTGTCCCCATTTCTTCTACTAACGATTGGAATGCATTTTTACCGCTCACCCGAATTACAGATCCTCTTCCCTTCACTTCTGCTACTCTTGCTCAGGCTGTCTCTCGCACCCATCTTTCCTTTGATCCCCCTCAAGAGATCGATCTTTTTGGTTCAGTCCCTACTAACACCTGTATCTTGTTTCACCGCTACACAGAACCCAAATTGTTCACCCCCTTTAATGTCTCTGCTAATAAGCCCATCTATCGCGAGCTTCCTTCTTCCTGGTGCAACCACTCCGTGAT
>NW_020921186.1:0-726 GCF_003984885.1 Neopelma chrysocephalum
CCTCAGGTAAGCTCTTGACTGGCCTATTAGATCTGTGACTGGCAGTTGATCGCTTTATGTGATAAAAGCATAAGCTCCTCTCTCAGAAGACTGAAATACAGGAATTCCAAGGTCTAAAATTCCTGTGAAATTGTCATCAGACAGAGAGTCACACTCCATCGGCTCCCTAGTCACCTAAGGAGGTTCATATGTGAAATTGTTTATGTTTTAAGATCTGCTTTGCAGGAACTGCAGAAGTTCATTAAGTCATCTGAACCTGTGAGACTAGACACACTCCTGCTCATCTACTCCAGCCCAAGAACTGAATTTATGTGAAATAATGGAACTGAAACTCCTGCAAACCACACGAAAAGAACTGTTTTCAAGTCCAGCAGACCATCTCCATCGTGGTCAAGAGTTACCATCAAGATCCTGAATTTCACCCAGGAAGAAGACAACCTCTGTTCCTGAGACGAGTAGAGCAACAAAGACTGTTATTTCTAAGGACTGTTAAGATAGTGTTTAAGTTTTCCTTACTTATTTGTATTAATTAGTACTGCCAGTAACTATGAATTGAGTTTAGAACCTAAATTTACATTTGGCTTTAGCAAAATATACCAAACATCCTTCATAAAGGTGAGTGCTAAATTTGCACTATAAATTTGGCAACAAATTCGAATTATATATTGGGTAGTTCTTGAAAATGTTTCACTAAGTTTGCCTTCACAAACTTACTTCATAGTTACC
>NW_020921187.1:0-1431 GCF_003984885.1 Neopelma chrysocephalum
GGAGGGATCTTTGTTTGCATGCAATTTTGGGAGTCGGACTCTCTGTTTGGAGGCAGGGCCGTAAACAGGAAACAACAGCCCTTGTCGCCAGGAACGAAAGTCTGGAAGCTTTGACTTTGTGGTGCAATTTGTGTGTAGCCTGGGGAGTCCTTGAGCAACAAGAGCTTTCTGTGCTGGCACCTTTGTTTTGGGAGGAATCTTCATCCATAGGCAATTTTGGGAGCCGGGCTGTCTGTTCAGAGGCAGGGCTGAAAACAGGAAGCAGAAACCCTTATCGCCAGGAAAGAAAGGCTGGAAGCTTTGACATTGTGGTGCAGTTGGTGTGCCAGCCTGAGGAGTCCATGAGCAGAAAGAGCTTTCTCTTCTGGCAAGGTTCGTGTGGGAGGAATCTTTCTTTGTATGCAATTTTGGGAGTGGGGCTGGCAGTTGGGAGTCAGGGCTGAAAACAGGAAGCAGAAGCCCTTATCGCCAGGAAAGCAAGCCTGGAATCTTTCGCTTCGTGGTGCAGTTGCTTTGTCTGCCTGGAGACTCCATGAGCAGAAAGAGCTTTCTGCGCTGGCACCTCTGGTGTGGGAGGAATCTTCATCCGTATGCAATTTTGGGAGTCGGGCTGGCAGTTGGGAGGGAGCTCTGAAAACAGGAAACAGAAGCCCTTATCCCCAGGAAAGAAAGCCTGAAAGGTTTTGCTTTGTGGTGCAGTTGCTTTGTCTGCCTGGAGACTCCATTAGTAGCGAGAGCTTGCTCTTCTGACACCTTTGTTCTGGGAGGAATTTTCGTCCATATGCAATTTTGGGAGTCGGGCCGTAAGATCTGAGGCAGGGCTGAAAACAGGAAACAACAGCCCAAATCTCCAGGAAAGAAAGCCTGGAAGCTTTGGCTTTGTTGTGCAGTTGATGTGTGAGCCGGGGCACTCCATGAGCAGCAAGAGCTTTCTGTGCTGGCACCTGTGGTTTGGGAGGGATCTTTGTTTGCATGCAATTTTGGGAGTAGGGCTGTCTGTTCGGAGGCAGGGCTGAAAACAGGAAACAACAGCCCATATCCTCAGGAAAGAAAGGCTGGAAGCTTTGACATTGTGGTGCAGTTGGTGTGTCAGCCTGAGTAGTCTATGAGCAGAAAGAGCTTTCTCTTCTGGCAAGGTTGGTGTGGGAGGAATCTTTCTTTGTATGCAATTTTGGGTGTCGGGCCGTAAGTTCTGAGGCAGGGCTGAAAACAGGAAACAACAGCCCTTATCCCCAGGAAAGAAAGCCTGAAAAGTTTTGCTTTGTGTTGCAGTTGCTTTGTCTGCCTGGAGACACCATGGGCAGGAAGAGCTTACTCTGCTGGCACCTTTGGTGTGGGAGGAATCTTTGTCTGTATGCAATTTTTGGAGTCGGGCCAGCAGTTGTGAGGCAGGGCTGAAAACAGGATACAACAGCCCTAATCTCCAGGAAA
>NW_020921188.1:0-3263 GCF_003984885.1 Neopelma chrysocephalum
TGGCCTGCACTGAATGGCCAGTGCAGCAGGAGCCGTGGCTGCGGTAGCTGCCGTGATTGCTGCAGAGATGATCCAAGCAATCAGCCATCCACTCAGGATTTCTGGATTTCACAGTTTCCTGAATTCACTGTATCCTGCATCATCCTCCCAGCTTCTGCTTCCCTGGGAGCCACAGTTCAGCTCTTCTGCCCATGGGAATTATTAATGATAAATGGAGGGTAGATACATTTTGATCTGTGATACAACTCAAATAACAAGGATTACTTACAGGGGTGCTAAAGGTATTGTCAGTCACACGAATCACAACGTCAAGTGCGGCCAAGAAGGGTCTGAGTGACAGGGACACACCATGGCTGAGTCATTAAGCCAGTCAGTAAGAGTTGGTAGACACAGTGAATTCCCCCTTGAACAGTGTCTTCCAGATGGGACATCCAGGCAGGGCTTGCTCTGCTCAGCATTCCCTGCCTCCTCCTGGGATTCTTGAGGGACAGCCTCTGGCAAGTCCTGGCCGAAGGAGACCTGCCACCACCCCGAGTCCTGGCAAGGGTACTGCCCGTCTCCTGCCCCAAACAGCTGTGCCCCCGGGGGACTTCTCTGCCAGAGGGCAGCCAAAGCCAAGGGGCACTGAGGTCTGCCCTCTTGCAGGTGGCTGTTGGGAGCGGCAGCTGGAGCAATTTATACACTGTAAATATTAATGCACACCTATCTACACAATAATGTTAACTTTGTGTCCAGACCTACCCCTTCCCCTCTGTAACCTATTTGGGGGGTTTATTCCTCGGGATTTCCAGGGTCTCAGTTTCAGTGGAGCAGATCTTTCCCACCTGGATCTTTGTTAAATCAACTTCAAGATGGCCAATCTGAGCTGCTGCAACCTGGCCCGTGCCAACCTGTGCTGGGCCAGCCTGGAGAGGGCTGACCTGTCAGGCTCTGTGCTGGATGGAAGAGCTGCTGCAGCTTGGGAGGGCTGGGCTTGTGTTAACAGAGAGGAGCTGGAACAAACAGAGCGGTGTAAAACATCGAGTTCTTAAATAGATTCTAGAGTTGTTCTGGTTCCTAAAGCTTTCACATTTCCTCACAGTAATGATTTAATGGGATTGACACCCAAAGCAGAAATTAAAAGTGTCTTCTTGATTGTCTTTGGTGTTGTTCTTCCGGCTCTCAGTGACTCCTGTCTGTGCCAGTGTGCCAACCTGCCAGGGGTGAAGATGCTGTGCTCCAACGCAGAGGGAGCGTCCCTGAAAGGCTGCAACTTTGAGGAGCATGGAAAGCTGCTGCAACTGGCTGTGCTCCTGCTGCAAAGGAAGAGTAAAAGACCTCAGCCCTGGCTTCTCCAGGCCCACCGGGGCACAGGCCTGAAAAGACACTGGGCCCAAAGTTTCCTGGCAGCACTCAGTGCCCACAGTGAGGGGCACAGAGCCATGGCCCGCTCTCTGTTGCTCTGCAGGCCTCTCGGGAAGCACTGTTTGGTGCAGCCAGGTTCCTGAAGTGGAGGGATCTTGAGCACTTGGTGGCCATGGAGCAGCCGTGGAAGTTTGGCGAGTGCCTGGTAAGGACGGCCCCAAAGCCCCAGTCCCTGATGTCCAGTGTGTGGGGCTGGCATGGTGCCTGTGCCCCACACGCTGCTCCCTTCCCTGGGGTGTGCAGGCTCTTTCCAGGCTCCCCTGCCCCCGCAGCCAGGCTGCCATGGAGCCCCGGCCCAGCACAAAGAGCCCCCTCGGCCGCCGACGCAGCCGCAGCGGGAAGGGCACGGGGCCTTCCACACAAGCTGGCACGGTCTCCTTGGGAGAAGTGCTGGCTGGTGGCCATCCTAAACACAGGGTGTTTGACATCGAGAAGGAAGGTGTGGGCAAGGGCACCAATGCTGCCGGGAGCCCTTTGGCCAGGGCTGCACCCAAATCAGCAGCTGTGGCAAGTCCTGGCCCAAGGAGACCTGCCACCGCCCCGAGTCCTGGCAAGGGTGCTGCCCGTCTCCTGCCCCAAAGAGCTGTGCCCCCGGGGGACTTCTCTGCTAGAGGGCAGCCAAAGCCAAGGGGCACTGAGGTCTGCCCTCTTGCAGGTGGCTGTTGGGAGCGGCAGCTGGAGCAATTGGTGGCAAGACTTGGCATCTGTCAGAAGGTAGAAGCTGTTGTTCCTTCCTGGCATGATTTTTGAGTGGAAGTGATTAGCAGCAGCACAAAACCACCATCAGCTGCTGAGTTTCACAGGACAAGTAGATTGGACAGAGAGACTCTCAAGCTTCCTTGTGTTCTTTTTGCTTATTTTCTTGCCTTCTGGAAAAAAACAATCAGCCCAGTCTCGCATGTTCAACACTCCAGTTGCTGTGTGCTCAGCTGTGGCCAGCAGCTGATGTCCAGTCCATTGGGGAAGTGCAGGGGAGAGGGAGAAGTCTGGGATGAGAAGCTGTTCTGTGTCTCCCATGAAGGTGCCACCCGCCTGAAGGAGCAGCCAAGAGAAGTGCTGGAAGCAGAGACGTTCTGCCAGTTTCTGCTCTCAGGTGGACACAGGGCCCACTTGTTGCCAGGGGGCATGGAGATTGGATCCAGGAACAAGGCAGGGCCATGCACTGGTAGGGAATGGGCTCCAGCAGGACCAAAGGAGGAACGTCCAGCAGCAAAGTGTGAGCTGGTGAACTGGGCCATCTTTTCAGCAGACACCACAGTGCTTACTTGCCTCCATCCCTGAAGCTCCGCCACATGAGGCCCTGCTTTGCTTCAGCTTCTGCTGCTTCTTCCTTTGTTGCCCACAAATGCTGAACATAGAGTTTAGAAGCCCATGCCCGTGTTTTGAAGGTGCCTGCGTGGAGGAGAGGTTGAGCAGCTGCAGCCCGAGGCTGGTGTCCCAGCAGAGTCTCTAAGGATGGCACCAATGGCACTGGCTGGGGACAGCTGAGTGTGGAAGGCACGTCCAGCCTCAAGCAGGGCCATTGAAGTCAGTCAGGAGGACAGGCTGCAGCTGAAGCTGCCCAGGGTTGCTGTGAGGCTGGGGAGTCACTGGAAAGCTGTGGTGGCCACTTGCCCTGAAGCCTTTTGTCAAAGTGGGTGCAATTGTGCCCACAGTCTGGCCACTTTTGGCGTCCTGGCGGGTGTGGGTGCCTGGGTGAGGAGGCCCAGGCGTTGTGGGTGCTGCTGCTCCTGGGCAGCCTCTGGTGCTGTTGTGTGTGGGGCGCGGAGCCGCTTGGGCAGCAGCGAGTGCGCAGGCCTGCCCGAGGAGCCCAGCGCCCTGCCCGTGGTGGCAGCAGCTCTGCGGGCCCAGAGCTCTGG
>NW_020921189.1:0-1124 GCF_003984885.1 Neopelma chrysocephalum
AGGGCATCCCAGTGCTCCCCAGTCCACCCCAGTGTGCACCGGGGAGGTCCCTTCCTCTGGGTCCCCACTCTATTCCCACACACCCCAGTCCACCCCACCACACACACACAGGGCATCATTCCCACACCATTTCTTCCTCTCTTTCTCCTCTAATCCTTTCCCTTTCCCACTGCCCATGACACCGGTGTCTAGAAATCCCCTTCCTTGAACGTCCAGTCCCAAAGCCCCTCCTAATCCCTTCCAGTTTTCTCCCCTTCCCCATTTCTCCTGCCCCCACCCCTGCCCTGCTTCAATCCCCGTGTCCCCTCCACTGGAATCCTTTCTTCCTCACCCACATCCCCCACAGTCCCATCCCTTCCACACCCCAATACCCATCCTCTGGGCTCCCCAATTCACCCCACTTCACCCTCTTTGGGTCCCCTCCTCCTCCTCCCTGCCCTGCAGACCCTGAATTCCCCTGGCTCTCCTTGTCTCCATCCCCACCCTGGGCCCTGCAGGAACAGGGATCCCAGGGCAATCTGGATGGAGTGGGGTTGGGGGGAGCAGAAGGCATTTTCCCCTTCAGACTGGGCCAACCATGGGCTGGGGGGACTGGGGACACCCGTGTCCCTCCCCCAGCCCCACAGGGGCCAATCCTGCTTAAACCTTTGCTCTCCTTCCCCAGCCGATCGCGGGACAAGGAGGAGGTGGATGTGTTGGGGTAAGTCCTTGAGTTGAGATGCCCCCAATATGGGAAATGGGGGAAATGTAGTCCCCCCATCCCTCCTGGCCCTGGGAACACCCCAGTGACCAGTGACACCTCACACTCTCTCTCCAGGGAGGCATGAATGTCCATCGAGTGAAGAGGTCTGAGGTGGGTACCCCGAGTTCTGCTGGGCCCAGACCCTCCCCTCTCATGGCCATGACCCTCCCTGGCATCCCAGTGTGTCCCAGTCCATCCCAGTGTGTCCCAGTCCAACCCAGTGTGTCCCAGTCCAGCCCAGTGTGTCCAAGTACATCACAGTGTGTCCCAGTACAGCCCAGTGTGTCTCTAACCCTGCCTTTGTCCCCAGCCCCCCGTGGCTGACTTGGTGGAGTTGCTGCGCGAATGACGCTCGGCTGCCTCTCTGCATGTCCAGGTGAGA
>NW_020921190.1:0-433 GCF_003984885.1 Neopelma chrysocephalum
TCCAGACCGAAGGCGCCAGGACCGGGAGCCCCGGCTGCGCGCGTAGAACCGATTGCGGTGCACAAATAGCAGGCAAGAGCCGGAGGGTCAGGCCCCTCCTTCTGGGCAAAAAGGGCCGTCGTTCGTGTGACGGTCCGTCGCCCCGCCAGGGGCTAAAATTGCATATGGTCGAGGGTTCCTTCCAGACCGAAGGCGCCAGGACCGGGAGCCCTGGCTAAGCGCGTAGAGCCGATCGCGGCGCACAAATAGCAGGCAAGAGCCGGAGGGTCAGGCCCCCAGTTGTGGGCAAAAAGGGCCGTCGATCGTGGGCCCGTGTGCCGGCCGACCGGGGGCTAAAATTGCATACGGTCGAGGATTCCTTCCAGACCGAAGGCGCCAGGACCGGTAAGCCCGGCTGTGCAGGTAGAGCCGATCGCGGTGCACAAGGGGCAGG
>NW_020921190.1:533-1248 GCF_003984885.1 Neopelma chrysocephalum
CGAAGGCGCCAGGACCGGGAGCCCTGGCTAAGCGCGTAGAGCCAATCGCGGCGCACAAATAGCAGGCAAAAGCCGGAGGGTCAGGCCCCTCCTTCTGGGCAAAAAGGGCCGTCGTTCGTGGGCCCGTGCGCCGGCCGACCGGGGGATTAAAATTGCATACGGTCGAGGATTCCTTCCAGACCGAAGGCGCCAGGACCGGGAGCCCCGGCTGCGCGCGTAGAGCCGATCGCGTCTCAGAAATAGCAGGCGAGAGCCGGACGGTCAGGCCCCTCCTTCTGGGCAAAAAGGGCCGTCGTTCGTGTGAAGGTCCGTCGCCCCGCCAGGGGCTAAAATTGCATACGGTCGAGGATTCCTTCCAGACCGAAGGCGCCAGGACCGGGAGCCCCGGCTGTGCGCGTAGAGCCGATCGCGGCGCACAAATAGCAGGCGAGAGCCGGAGGGTCAGGCCCACAGTTGGGGGCAAAAAGGGCCGTCGATCGTGGGCCCGTGTGCCGGCCGACCGGGGGCTAAAATTGCATACGGTCGAGGATTCCTTCCAGACCGAAGGCGCCAGGACCGGGACCCCGGCTGCGCGCGTAGAGGCGATCGAGGCGCACAAATAGCAGGCGAGAGCCAGACGGTCAGGTCCCTCCTTCTGGGCAGAACGGGCCGTCGTTCGTTTGCCAGCGTGCCGGCCAGCCGGAGGCTCAAATTGCATACGGTCGAGGATTCCTTC
>NW_020921191.1:0-341 GCF_003984885.1 Neopelma chrysocephalum
CAACTCAAAAGAGAGATTATAAGTCAGAATAAGAATTTTTTAAAATAATGCAATAAGTACAATTATACAGACAGACAATTGGTTTTAACACGCAAAACCCAAATGTATAACCCAGCACCCTGGGGCATGAACAAAAGTGGTGTCCCTTGGCCCCTCCCCGAGTCCAAAGTAAAGGGAGAGGGGAAAAACCTGCTGGTGGGAGAGCTGCTGCAGTCTGGTCAGAAAGTGGTGATTGCAGTCCAGTTGAGGGTGGTGGTCTGCAGTCTAGTTGAGAGCGGTGGTCTGCAGGCTTCCTCTGGATCCCACGAGTGGTGGCAAGGTTCCGAAACTCCCAGTTTATA
>NW_020921192.1:0-554 GCF_003984885.1 Neopelma chrysocephalum
GGGGGGGGCACAGAGGGGGGGTCCCCACCTTCCTGGTGGTCTCCTTGAGCTCCTCGATGAACTGCAGGAGGTCCCCGGGGCTCCGGATCACCTTGAAGTGGATTTTCCTCCGGGAATCTACAGGGGAGGGACCCGGAATCGGGGGGTGGGGAGGGGCAAGGGGACACTGGGGGGGCACTGGGGGGGCACAGGGGAAGGTGGGGGGCACAGGGGGCACAGCCCAGGACTCACCAGCCACCCGGCCACCAGCTGCCCTCGGGGACGGCTCCTGCAGGGAGAGGAGGGGGGGATGGAGCAGGACCCAAAAATCCACCCCCCCGACTGGCCCCCACCCACCACAGGGCCACCGGAACGTCCCCAGGGCCACCAGAACATCCCCAGGGCCACCAGAGTGTCCCCAGGGCCAGCAGGACTCACCCCAGCACTGTCCTGCTGCCCACCAGCCGCTGTCACCTCCTGGTCCCCAAGTGCCACCTCCTGGGCTGGCTCCGGCGGGTCCCCTGCTGAGGGGGGGGACACACGGCTATGGGGGGGTCCCACGGGGAGGGGGGACA
>NW_020921192.1:654-2010 GCF_003984885.1 Neopelma chrysocephalum
GGGGGGGGGTCCCGCTGTCCCTCTCACTCCAGAGCCGCGTGTCCAGGGAGCGAAGCTCCTCCGAGATCTCCTGAACCTTCCGCTTGGTGTCAGCTGGGGACACAGGGGACAGTCAGGGGACAGGGACAGACAGGGACAGTCAGGGGGACAGGGACAGTCAGGGGACAGGGACAGACAAGGGGACAGGGACAGTCAGGGGGACAGGGGACAAGGACAGGGACAGTCAGGGGGACAGGGACAGACGGGGGACAGAGAGGACAGTCGGGGATAGAGACAGACAAGGGGACAACGACAGACAGGGGGACAGGGACAGACAGGGACAGTCAGGGGACGGGGGACAGGGACAGACAGGGGGAGAGGGGACAGGAATGGGACAGGGACACAGGGGACAGGGACAGGGATGGGCCAGAGGGACAGAGACACAGGGGACAGGAGCAGGGCCAGCCCCACTCTGGGGGACGGTGCCAGTGCTGGGCCAGAGGGAACAAGGGCAGCCCCAGCACAGAGGGGAGGTGACAGGGCCAACCCCAGGATGGGGGACACAGTGCCAGGGAGGGGACAGGGCCAGGGAGGGGACAGGGCCAGGGAGGGGACAGTCCCCAGCCCGCAGTGGGAAGGGACAGTCCCGTCCCCACCCCAGGGAGAGGACAGTGCCAGCCCCAGGACAGAGGGGACAGTGCCAGCCCCAGGACAGAGGAGAGGTGACAGTGCCAGGACAGAGGGGACAGTGGCAGCCCCCCAGTGGGAGGGGACAGTCCCATCCCCACCCCATGAGAGGACAGTGCCAACCCCGGGACAGAGGTGACAGTGCCAGTCACAGAACAGAGGGGACAGTGCCAGCCCCAGGGCAGAGGGGAGGTGACAGTGCCAGGACAGAGGGGACAGCAGCAGCCCCGGGACAGAGGGGACGGGACCAGCTGTGCCCAGGGTTACAGTGGCAGAGAGGGGACAGTGCCAGCCCCAGGACAGAGGGGACAGTGGCAGCCCCGGGACAGAGGGGACAGTGCCAGCCCCAGGACAAAAGGGATGGGACTGACCACCCCCAGGGTCACGGTGGCAGAGAAGGGACAGTGCCAGCCCCAGGACACAGGGGACAGTGCCAGCCCCAGGACAGTGGGGACAGTGCCAGCCCCAGGACAGAGGAGAGGTGACAGTGCCAGCCCCAGGACAGTGAGGACAGTGCCAGTCCCGGGACAGAGGGGACAGGACCAGCCGCCCCCAGGGTCACAGTGGCAGAGAGGTGACAGTGCCAGCCCCAGGACAGAGGTGACAGTGCCAGCCCCAGGACAGAGGGGAGGGGACAGTGCCAGCCCCAGGACAGAGGGGACAGTGCCAGCCCCAGGACAGAGGGGACAG
>NW_020921193.1:0-833 GCF_003984885.1 Neopelma chrysocephalum
GACCCCCAAAATGGGATCCCCAAAGTGACCTGGGATCCCCAAAACGGGACCCCCAAAATGGGACCCTCAAAATGGGACCCCCAAAGTGACCTGGGATCCCCAAAATGGGACCCCCAAAGCGGGACCCCCAAAATTGGACCCCTAAAGGAACCCGGGACCCCCAAAATGGGACCCCCAAAGTGACCCGAGACCCCCAAAGTGACCCGAGACCCCCAAAATGGGACCCCCAAAGTGACCTGAGACACCCAAAACGGGACCCCCAAAGTGGGACCCCCAAAATTGGACCCCTAAAGGAACCCGAGACCCCCAAAGTAACTGGAGCCCCCAAAATGGGACCCCCAATATGGGACCCCTAAAGTGAGACCCCCAAAGTGACCTGAGACCCCCAAAGTGGGACCCCCAAAGTGACCCGAGACCCCCAAATTAACCTGGAGCCCCAGGGGTGACCCCAAGCTCTTGGGGGTCCCCCCGGGCATCGGGGCTGCCCCTAAAAGGGATCTGGGGGACCCCAAAGTGACCTGAGGGACCCCAAAGTGATCTGGGGGACCCCAAAGTGAACTGGGACCCCCCCCCCGGGTTGCCCCAGACCCCCAGGGCTGCCCCCCAAAAAGTAAAGCTGGACTCCCCCCCAGTGCTCCCCACAACTCCTGGAGACCCCCCCAGAATAACCAGGGACCCCTCTGGGGAGCCCCCAAAACTTTTGGGGCTCCCTCTGGGCTCTGAGGCTGCACCCAAAGGGAACTGGGACCCCCGGAGTGAACTGGGACCCCCAGAGTGAACTGGGACCCCCAGTCCCCCCCTTAAACACCCGTGAGCACCCTCAGAGTGAACTG
>NW_020921193.1:843-2117 GCF_003984885.1 Neopelma chrysocephalum
CCTCTGGGCTCTGGGGCTGCACCCAAAGGGAACTGGGACCCCCAGAGTGAACTGGGACCCCCGGGGCTCACCCCAAAACAATTGGGGCTCTGTCTGGGCTCTGGGGCTGCACCCCCAGAGTGAACTGGGACCCCCAGAGTGAACTGGGACCCCCAGAGTGAACTGAGACCTCCAGAGTGAACTGGGACCCCCAAAGCGAACTGGGACCCCTGGGGCTCAACCCCAAACATTTGGGGCTTCCTCTGGGCTCTGGGGCTTCACCCCCAGAGTGAACCGGGACCCCCAGAGTGAACTGGGACCCCAGAGTGAACTGGGACCCCCATTCCCCCCCTCAAACACCCTCGACCACCCCCTCCCCACCCTCCATCCCCCGTCCATCCCCTCCCTCACCGTCCCCGTCGGGCGCGGGGGGCGGCGGCGGCGCGAAGTCGAGCCCGTAGCGCAGCAGGAAGTGGTTGTTCCACACGTAGAGCTGGTTGTCGCGGGGGTTGTAGCCCACGGAGGCCACGAACTGGTAGGGGTTGGGGAAGGGCAGGGCCAGGGCGGCGCCGCGGCCGCGCCGGGTGTCGAAGGCGTAGGCCAGGGCGTTGCCCAGGTGCTCGGTGTCGTCGTCCAGGTAGACGCTGCGCACCACGTACAGGACCCCGCAGGCCATGAAGGCGTCGGAGGCCGCGCGCTTGGCGTAGCCCGTCTCCCAGGTGCCCTCGAGGCGCAGCGTGTAGGGGTTGAGCTGGCTCACCACCAGCCGCCCGCCGTTGCCCTCGGTGGCGTAGATGACCCAGAGCCCCTCCTCGTCCACGGCCAGGTCGATGTCGGTCTTGCCCCCCCAGCGGTAGGGGGACGTGTCGTGGTAGTTGGCGGCGCCCACCACGGTCTCGCCGCTCTTGATGCGCGTGCGGAGGTCGTACTTGACGATGCTGCGGGTGCGCTCCTGGGAACGGGGGGTTGGGGGGTCACACGGGTGGGGAAGGACCTCTGGGATTGCCCAGACCAACACTGGATCTGACCCAGACCAACCCTAGATCTGACCCAGACCAATCCCGGATCCGATCCAGACCAATCCCGGATCTGATCCAGTCCAACTCTGGACCCAGTCCAACCCTGGATCCGACCCAGTCCAGTCCTGGATCTGACCCAGTCCAACCCTGGATCCGACCCAGTCCAGCCCTGAATCCGACCCAGACCAACCCTGGATCCGACCCAGACCAATCCCGGATCAGACCTAGCCCAACCCTGGATCCGACCCAGACCAACCCTGGATCCAACCCTGGATC
>NW_020921194.1:0-1743 GCF_003984885.1 Neopelma chrysocephalum
CCCTGGGGTGAACTGGGGGATACTGGGACACACTGGGCCATACTGGGGACTCACCCGAGGTGGTGCAGGGTGGCCTGGGGACACTGGGGGGACACTGGGGGACAGTGGGGGACACTGGGACAATGGGCCACAGGTGACACTGGGAGGACCCTGGGGTGAACTGGGGGATACTGGGACACACTGGGCCGTACTGGGCCGTACTGGGCCGTACTGGGGACTCACCTGAGGTGGTGCAGGGTGGCCTGGGGACACTGGGGGGACACTGGGGGGACACTGGGGGACACTGGGACAGTGAACCACAGGTGACACCAGGAGGCCCCTGGGGTGAACTGGGGGATACTGGGCCATACTGGGCCGTACTGGGGGACTCACCTGAGGTGGTGCAGGGTGGCCAGGCCCCTCTCGGTGACGAGGGGACACCGGGCCAGCCCCAGGTGCCGCAGGGTGGCCCCGAAGACGTGGAGTCGCCCCAGGGTCCAGTCACAGACGTGGGGACACCCCGAGAGATCCAACTGGGACAACTGGGACAGGGACACTGGGGGGGACAGGGGTCAAGGGTCACCAGGGGGTCATCAGGGGGTCACCAGGGGGGTCACCAGTGTCCCCAGGTGGGACAGGGACACTGGGGACACTGGGGTCAGGGGTCAGGGGTCACCAGGGGGTCACTGGGGACACCCCGAGAGCTCCAACTGGGACAACTGGGACAGGGACACTGGGGGGGGACAGGGGTCAAGGGTCACCAGGGGGGTCACCAGGGTCACCGGGGGGTCCCAGGGGGGTCCTGGGGGTTTTGGGGGTTCCAGAGGGGTCTCGAGGGGTTTGGGGCCCCAGGGGGGTCCTAGGGGTCTCACCCAGGTTGTCCAGCCCCTCGTAGGTCAGGGGGGAATCCTGGGGGGGTTTTGGGGGTCCTGGGGGTTTTTGGGGGTCTCACCCAGGTTGTCCATCCCCTCGTAGGTCAGGGGGGTCCCGCTCAGGTCCAGCCCCACCACGGGCAGGTCCCGCAGCTGCACCAGCTCCTCCCTCCAGGGGGTCTCGGGGCGGATCCAACTCTCCTGCCCCAAAAACCTGCCCAGGGAGGGGGGTCTCAGGGCCAGGACCACCCCTCCAGGGGGGGAGGGGGGCAGGGGCACCCCAAAATGTGAGGGGGAGGGTCTCTCACCTGACCCCTCCCCCGCAGGACAAGGCGAACTCGGCGGCCACGATGTCGACCCCAAAAACGTCCTTGAGGGACCCCCGGGACCTGGGGGGGGGGGGGACACACCTGGTGAGCCCCCCCCACACCTGGGAACCCCCCACACACCTGGGGACCCCCACACACACCTGGGAACCCCCCACACACCTGGGGACCCCCCCACACACCTGGGGAGACCCCACACACACCTGGGGACCCCCAAACACACCTGGGGACCCCCCAAACACACCTGGGGACCCCCCCACACACCTGGGGAGACCCCACACACACCTGGGGACCCCCACACACACCTGGAGACCCCCCCAGGAAGGCTCAACCAGGTGAACCCCACCCCCCCAAATTCTGGGGGCTCCCCCACGTTTTGGTCCCCCCCAAAAGACCCCAAATTTTGGAGGTCTCTCACCCAAAGTTTGCACCCTCCTCGTTCCTGCCTGACACCCTCCCCCCTAATTCTTAGGGTCCTCCCTCAATTTTGGGGTCCTCCACCCAAATTTCGGAGTCTCCCCCCATATTTTGCCTCCCCCCAGCCCCCAAATTTGGGGGGGCTCTCG
>NW_020921194.1:1843-2198 GCF_003984885.1 Neopelma chrysocephalum
CCCCCCAAATTTTGGAGTCTCCCCCCATATTTTGCCCCCAAATTTTTTTTGGGGGGGGTCTCACCTGTTGATCCTCTGGAGCCGCCTCCTCCTCACCTTCTCTGCCCACCCCGCCGCCTCCTCCACGTCGTAGAACCACCTGCCCAGGTGGGTCAGGAGCCCCCCCGAGGCCCCCCGGGCCCCCCCGGGCGGGAATTTGGGGGAGGGGACCCGCCGGAGGGACCCCCCGAGCTGCAGAGAGGGGGGGGACACGAGGGGTTAGTGGGGAGGGAGGGGGGGACACACCTGGGGGGGGGTCAGGTAAATGAGGGGGAGGTTGGGGGGGTCCCTCTTGTTACTGGGGGGGGGGGGGGAA
>NW_020921195.1:0-1550 GCF_003984885.1 Neopelma chrysocephalum
GGCAGAGCACCACCCTCCTCAAGCACCAGCTCATCCACACTGGGGAATGGCCCTACAAGTGCTTGGAATGCGGGATGGGGTTTAGGAACAGCTCAGATCTCCTCCTGCACCAGTGGATGCACACGGATGAGAGGCCCTTTCGCTGCACCGACTGTGGGAAGGGCTTCCACCGGAACTGCAACCTCGTCAGGCACCGGCGCATCCACACCGGGGAGAGGCTCTACAAGTGTGGGGAGTGTGGGAAGAGCTTCACCCAGCGCTGTCACTTGACCAAACACCAAGGGAGCCACCGGTAAGGGAAAGCCCTACCAGTGCCCCGACTGCGGGAAGAGCTTTGGCCGCTGCTTCCACCCCAAATGAAGCCCCTGATGGTGAGGCAACCCCTGGAGTCCAGTGACTGTCAGTCCATCCCTTTCGACCACAAAGGGCCAGACCCCTTTCCCAGGGGCAGGTTCTTCCAACAGAACACTTCTTGCGGGGTGTGTGGAGATTCCTGCCTTGGCTGGGGACCCCCCCAAGGTCACTGCTGGAGGTTGAGAGGAGAGATCTCCCCCTGAGCATTGGTCTGGGGGAGTTCCATCCACCTCTAATTAAGAATTCTTGCTTTTGTGCCAGCTTGAGTAGAATTGCTTCAAGAATTGCTTTAGTGTAGAGCACTGTCCTATCTTATGCTGTACTCCTGGTAGTTTTAGTGTTTCTATTGTGCAGTAAATAATTCTCATGAAGATCTTTTGTCTGACCATTTGTAACCCTAAATAAATTCATTTCTATCAGTAGATCTGATTTGCCATCATTAAAAGTTGGGGGACAAAAGTGGTTTAGTCACGCCTCTGTAATGCCTCTAAACTGAATGTATTGGCATAAACCGATGCCTTAAGACCCTTTTAGTTTTTTTTTTTATTTTTCTAATTTTTATAAGCTTTATATGTAATTATAGTAGAAGTAGATTTTAGAAGTAGCTATATTATATTCCTCACCCTTTAGCACAAGTAGTTTACACATTCCTCAACCCTCTCACCCCATTCCATGCTCCCTATATCAATTTTACCCCTGAATTCAGTAGAAATGTTTAGTCTCTTGTCAAGACAAGGCCTGTGCTGTTTGGAGAACACTCATATCTTGGCCTGAACAGCAGAACACAGTCAAGAACTGGGTGACCGTGTACCCTTTGTGCTCTGAAGATGATGAGAATGATGAAGGAGTGGTCCCAAAAAGCCCCCAGCCCCAATTCACAGGGGGTGGGCCTAGTGTGTGTTTTGTTTGTGTTTTGCAATCGTGGGTTGTGTGGATTCAAAGTTCAAGATTCCTAAGGAATCTCCCCCTGAGTTTGGTTTTGAAACACTGGAAAACTTTGACTGGTTCTGAGACAACTTTTAACAAAAGGAAGAACTTTGTAGGCTGTCTGTAGATGCTTGGCCCTTGTTTGGACAAATGAGAGGAGTGACTTGGCTGGAATTTGGTTCTTTTGAACTAGAGACAGTGTTGCAATTAATTTTGCTTTTTAATGTAGAACAGAAACGGGAAGAAATCCGGTATGCAGAGTTGTTTTT
>NW_020921196.1:0-516 GCF_003984885.1 Neopelma chrysocephalum
ATGCCTGGGAGCTTTGGTTTTGAGGTGCAGTTGGTGGCGCAGCCTGGGCACTCCGTGGGCAGCCAGAGCTTTCTGTGCTGCAACATTTTCCCTGGGAGGAATCTTCATTTGGATGGGTTTTGGGGCGGGGGGGGTGGCAGTGGTGACCCGTGGCTGACCATTGGGATTAGCAGCCCTTTGCCCAGGACAGAAAGTCTGGGAGCTTTGGCTTTTGGGTGCAGTTGTTGGTGCAGCCTGGGCACTCCGTGGGCAGCCAGAGCTTTCTCTACTGGCCCCTTTTCCCTGCGAGGAATCTTCATTTGGATGGGTTTTCGGACGGGGGGGGCCGGCACCGTCAGCCCGGAGCTGACCAAAGGGATCAGCAGCCCTTTGACCGGGACAGAAAGTCTGGGAGCTTTGGCTTTTGGGTGCAGTTGTTGGCGCTGCCTATACACTCCGAGGGCAGCCGGAGCTTTCTGTGCTGGTCCCTTTTCCCCGGGAGGAATCTTCATTTGTGTGCGTTTTCGGACGGGGGGG
>NW_020921197.1:0-370 GCF_003984885.1 Neopelma chrysocephalum
AGCAGGCACAAAGGTGCCAGGGGGAAAAGCCCTGCCCTGCTTACAGGGTGGGCTGGGGGTCGGGAGAGCTCCGTTTCCCCCCTCGGGTGCGGAGACGGGGGCTCTCACCCTCCTTACAGGGTTGCCCCTCTCTCCGGGCAGCCAAAGGAGCGCCATGGCCAAAGGCCAGCGACAGCAAAGCAAAGACCCAGCCCTGCTTACAGGGAGGTCGCCCAGCGCAAAGCCAGCCGGGGCAGCCTGAAGGTGCCCGCCGGACTCTTACGGATCCCTGCCCCGGGGGTGC
The DNA here is from genome assembly GCF_003984885.1 of Neopelma chrysocephalum. Classification (NCBI taxonomy): domain Eukaryota; kingdom Metazoa; phylum Chordata; class Aves; order Passeriformes; family Pipridae; genus Neopelma; species Neopelma chrysocephalum. The sequence goes on from NW_020921197.1 coordinate 284, forward strand.
CAGGGAGGTGCCTTTGCCCAGAGGGTCTCTGTCGTGCTCCCTCTTGAGCTCGACGCCGCTGCTCTTCTTCTTCGCTCTTGCCTCGAA
>NW_020921198.1:0-536 GCF_003984885.1 Neopelma chrysocephalum
GGGCTGTGGTGCAGAGCAGGGTCCTGCCCCCAGGGCTCTGTGTGCTGGGGCAGGGACTCTGCTGCCTGCCAGGGGCAGCTCTCAGCCCGGCCAAGGAGCTGCCACGGCCCTGCAGGGAGAAGGGGTGGGTGGAAGCAGTGACCCCACAGGGCTGGGCAGGGCTGGGCAGGGCCCTTCAGCTGCAGGCTCAGGGCTCCTCACAGCTTCAGCTCCACATCCTGCCATTTCCAGGGGCCCTTCTCACGAAGCACATCCCCCCAGAACACCTCCCCCTTCCCAGCCACCGCAGGCTGTCTGGGATCTGCTCTGCAGCCCCTGCCCAGGCAGAGCTGCCCCTGGGCACTGGGCTGGGGATGGCTCTGGCAGCACTGGCAGGGAGCTGAGCTGGGCACAGGGAGGGGCTGCTGGCAGGAACAGCTCCTCACCCAGAGATAGGCAGGCAGGGACAGGCAGCTGCTGCCACAAGTGCTGGGCAGGGGGATGTGGGCCCCTCCCTGCTGTCCCTGTGGCACAGACCCCTTCCCTGAGCAGCTCCT
>NW_020921199.1:70-1980 GCF_003984885.1 Neopelma chrysocephalum
GACCCTGTGGGGTTTTAGGATCCCCTTTTTGGGACACCAGGACCCTGGGGGTGCAGGATCCCCTTTTTGGAGCACCAGGACCCCTCTGAGGATACAGAACCCCTTTGGGGTATCAGGAGCCCTCTGGGGTTTCAGGATCCCCTTTTGGGATACCAAGACCCCCCTGGGAGTTCAAGATCCCCTTTTGGGGTACCAGAAACCCCCTGGGGGTACAGAACCCCTTTTTTGGGACACCAGGGCCCTGTGGGGTTTCAGGATCCCCTTTTTGGGACACCAGGACCCCGTAGAGTTCCAAGATCCCTTTTTTGGAGTACCAGGACCCTCCTGAGGATACAGGACCCCTTTTTGGGACACCAGGACCCTCTGGGGTTTCAGGATCCCCTTCTGGGACACCAGGACCCTCTGGGGTTTCAGGATCCCCTTCTGGGATACCAGGACCCTGTGGGGTTTCAGGATCCCCTTTTGGGACACCAGAACCCCTGTGGGGTTTCAGGATCCCCTTTATAGGATACCAGGACTCTGTGGGGGTTCAGGATCCCTTTTTTGGGTACCAGGACCCCCCTGGGGTTTCAGGATCCCTTTTGGGATATCAGAACCCCTGTGGGGTTTCAGGATCCCCTTCTGGGATACTGGGACACCCCTGGAAGCTCAGGATCTCCTTTTGGGGTACCAGGACCCTTCTGGAAGTGCAAGATCCCCTTTTGGGGTATCAGGAGCCCTCTGGGGTTTCAGGATCCCCTTTTTGGAGCACCCGGATCCTTCTGAGGATACAGGACCCCTTTTTGGGACACCAGGACCCTCTGGGGTCTCAGGATATCCTTTTGGGATACCAAGACCCCCCTGGAGTTCAAGATCCCCTTTTGGAGTACCAGGACCCCCCTGGGGGTGCAGGATCCCCTTTTTGGGACACCAGAACCCCTGTGGGGTTTCAGAATCCCTTTTTTTGGAGCACCAGGACCCTGTGGGGTTTCAGGATCCCCTTTTTGGGATACCAGAACCCTGTAGAGTTTCAAGATCCCTTTTTTGGAGCACCAGGACCCCTCTGAGGGCACAGGACCCCTTTTTGGGACACCAGGACCCTGTGGGGTTTCAGGATCCCCATTTTGGGATACAAGGACCCTGTAGGGTTTTAGGATCCCCTTTTTGGGACACCAGGACTCTGTGGGGTTTTAAGATCCCCTTTTTGGGACACCAAGACCCCTCTGGGAGTTCAAGATCCCCTTTTGGGGTACCAGAACCCCCCTGGAAGTGCAGGATCCTTTTGGGACACCAGGACCCCCATGGAGTTGCAGGATCCCATTTTTGGAGTACCAGGACCCCTCTGGAAGTGCAAGATCCCCTTTTGGGGTATCAGGACACCTCAGAGGTTTCAGGATCCCCCTTTGGGACACCAGGACCCTCTGGGGTTTCAAGATCCCCTTTTCGGATACCAAGACCCCCCTGGGAGTTCAAGATCCCCTTTTGGGGTATCAGGAACCCCCTGGGGTTTCAGAACCCCTTTTTTTGGGACACCAGGACCCCCCTGGGGTTTCAGGATCCCCTTTTTGGGACACCAGGACCCTGTAGAGTTTCAAGATCCCCTTTTGGGGTCCCAGGACCCCTCTGGGGTTTTAGGATCCCCTTTTGGGATACCAAGACCCCCCGGGAGTTCAAGATCCCCTTTTGGGGTACCAGGAGCCCTCTGGGGGTGCAAGATCCCCTTTTGGGGTACCAGGAGCCCTCTGGGGGTGCAGGATCCCCTTTTTGGGACACCAGGACCTCTCTGAGGATACAAGATCCCGTTTTTGGGACACCAGGACCCTGTGGGGTTTCAGGATCCCATTTTTGGAGTACCAGGACCCCCCTGGGGGTACAGAACCCCTGTTTTTGGGACACCAGGACCCTGTGGGGTTTCAGGATCCCCTTTTTGG
>NW_020921200.1:0-1719 GCF_003984885.1 Neopelma chrysocephalum
TTTTTTTTAATTCAAGGATGGATATTTTTTCATTCAGAGGAGAGGTGATAGAGGTGTTCTCCAAGTGATCTTGATGCTGAGTGTCTCCTCAGGAGATCCACACTGACCCTGGATGATCAACTTTGCTCCTCACCCCCCAACCTCACCAGTTCTGACATGGCCCATCTTGGACTGACAGCTGATGCAACTCCAAACACGCTGTGGGATCCATTAAAACACTGAAAAACAAATTATTTCCCTTCCTTTAATTGTCTTCAAGTCTTCAAGACTTCTACAGCTAATTGGAGTTGTTTTGTAGTTTAGCTAAGCAGGAAGATTTTAAAGTGACCATCATGAAAAATACATATTTTTTGATGAAAAGGAATGATTTACACAGAGCCTTGGGATGCAAGAGGGTCAGGGCACAAAGGATTTGGATTCAAAGACAAGGGGGCAAAAGACATTAGTAGCATTTAATTTTTGACCTGTTTAACAGTTATCAAGTGATTCAATAGCATTTGCCACAACTTTAACAAGTGACTGAATTATAGATTCACAAAAACAACATTCACACCACAGTCAATTCACACCCACACCCAGGCAGAGATGTGTGGACACATCAAGAGCTGAGTGTGGAAAGGCACCTCTCCAAAATTCTCCTTGTTGTCAGGGAAACACTCCCACAAATCCCTTTGTGCTTCCCAACAGACAAGGTTCCACGAGGCCCTGCAGTGCCACAATCACCCCTTTATTCCCTGAGTTTCCACAGTGTCACAGTGACCCCTTGATGCCGTGAGTTTCTGTGCTTTCCATGTTGCCTTCAGTTCATTGAGAACCTCCATTGTCTCAATGGGTCCTTTACTCTGAGAGGTTTGGCAGTGTCACAATGGTCCCTTCAGCTGCATAAGGCCCTGCAGGGTCACAATGGCCCTTTGATTCCAGGAGATTCCTCAGGATGACACCTGGGAGTTCACCATGGAGCCCTGGGACATCCCGTGACCTCACATCTCTTTAGGAGCCCTGAGAGCTTCAACAGGGGGAAGTGCCGGATTCTGCCCTGGGATGGGGCAACCCCGGATGGACGGACAGACTGGGAAGGAGAGGCTGGAAAGCAGTGCCAGGAAAGGGCCCTGGGGGTGCTGGTGGGTGGCCAGTTGGCCCTGAGTCAGCAGTGCCCTGGCAGCCAGGAGGGCCAAGCCTGTCCTGGGGGCATCAGGCCCAGCATGGCCGGGCCAGGGAGGGGATTGTCCCGCTCTGCTCTGCCCTGGGGCGGCCTCACCTGCACCATTGGGGCAGTTTGGGGGGACACAATGGAAGGGAGAGACTGAGCCATTAGAGAGTGTCCAAAGGAGGGCAACGAGGACAGGGAAGGGCCTTGGGGGGAAGGTGTGTGAGGACACTGAGGGCACTTGGTGTGTTCAGCTGGAGAAGAGGAGACTGAGGGGAGACCTCACTGCAGGTCCAACTTTGTGGGAGGGGCAGAGGAGGGGCAGGCCCTGAGCTCTGCTCTGTGGGGACCAGGGACAGGACTGAGGGCACTGACCAGGCTCCCCAGGGCAGTGGGCACAGCAACAAGGCTGACAGAGTTAATTAAGCTTTTGGATAGTACTCTCAGGCTCATGGTGTGACCCTTGGGGATGGTCCTGTGCAGGGCTAAGGGTTGGACTGGATGATCCTTGTGGGTCCCTTCCAGCTCAGCATATTCTGTCATTCTGTGTTTGTTTGGGTTGGGTTTGGTTG
>NW_020921201.1:0-497 GCF_003984885.1 Neopelma chrysocephalum
GTCTGGGAGGAATCCTCGACCTTATCCGATTTTGGCCCTCAGCCGGACCCGGGATGCCAGGACGCCTGCCCGCAAACGATGGCCCTTTTTGCCCAGAAGGGGGGCCTGACCCTCCGGCTCTCGCCTGTCCTTTGTGCACCTCGCTCGATTCTACGTGCGCTGATGGGGCTTCCGGCCCAAGCGCCTCCACTCTGGGAAGAATCCTTGACTGTATGAAATTGTAGCCCCCGGACGGCTGTCGCACCGGCCCGCAAACGACGGCCCGTTTTTCATCGAATCAGGGGCCTGACCCTCCGGCTTTAGACTGCCCTTTGTGCGCCTCGCTTGGCTCTAAGCGCGCAGCCGGAGCTCCTGGCCCCGGCGCCTCCGGTCTGGAAGGAATCCTCGATCGTATGCAATTTTAGCCCCCGACCAGCCGGTGCGCCGGCCCGCGAATGACGGCCCTTTTTGCCCAGAAGCAGGGGCTTGACTCTCCGCCTATCGCCTGCCCTTTGTGC
>NW_020921202.1:0-901 GCF_003984885.1 Neopelma chrysocephalum
TTTAATAACTCACAACTACAGCTACACATTCATCACCTGCATTCAAGCTGGTTCCTGTTGTCTTTAGTTCAGAGGGAGCACACAGCTACAGCAGTTGCACAGAAACTCTAATGAGGATATTTAATATGGATTTCTGTCACCACAGAGCAGCTGCTTCTAATGACAAAGACTCAACCCAGTTGTGTTCTGACCTCAGCACCAGTTTGCAAAAGCAATCTCATGTTTGCCAGAATGGTACCACTCAGCACTAGTGACACTTCTCTACTTGCAAGTGAACAGGTGAACCAAACAAGGAGTTTTGTAAAAATGCCACCAACATGTTGATAACACTTTACATTCCATTCACACAAGTTATTTTTCCACTATTACAACAAAATATACCACTGTATTTTTGAGTTTTCCAATTTTAACATCCAAAAAACAATCAGTACCAAACATCAGATTTAATCACAAAAACTGGAGTTTATGCCCAGAGCCACAAACCACAGAGCTTGGACATACAAGTCTGGGCTGAAAAAGAATTAACCTTTCAGGTCAACACCTGTATTTCCTATATTTAATAAACATCAAAGTCTTTTAATCAGACTATTTGCAGTAATTGTTGTAGCCCATGTGATTAAAAAAAAAATCCATCTCTCTCTAAAAATAAACATGACATTACTTTTTTTAGGTAGTCTAATAGCTGTGGTTTATATTGACTTTAAAATTACAGCTGCTGTAAGCACAGCACAGCCTCTGGCACACAGAACACACCCTGAACCAAAGGGCCACGGCTCCTTCACCCCAAGACTGGCACTGCTGGCTCCAACCACCAGCACAGTGTAGCTCCTTTTTACAGCAAGAGCTGAGGTCACACACCCAAAAGCTATTACCTGATAGCAGATTCTCTCTTGGGATTAAT
>NW_020921203.1:0-806 GCF_003984885.1 Neopelma chrysocephalum
GAGGGACAGGCAGGGCCATTGCAGGGCCACGGTGAGGGCACAGCCTGTGGCAGCAGAGCTGCCCAGGGCCGGGGGCAGCCGGGGGTGTTGGTCCCAGCCAGTGCTGGGGCCGAGCAGAGCACGAGGCCTCTTGCAGAGCCCTGGAGCAGCTTCCCACTTGCCAGCCCTGCCCTGGTGGGGTGACACTGTCCCCTCCCTACAGGACACTTCCCCCAAAATCTTCATGGGTGTGTTTTGTGTCTATTCCTGGTTGCTGATTGATGCTGGGGACCTGAGGGAGCCTCTGCAATCCCATCCATGGGGCACAATCTCCTCTCCAGAGCTTGACTCACTGCAGACTTTGCAGGGAAATCTGTACTCTCAGCTGCATCCTGAGCCCGAGGGCAGTTTGTATCCCTGAGTGCTGATCCATCCTGGGGACCCAAGGGATCCTCTACCATTCCATCCATGCAGCAGGAGTCACCCTCCTGCCCTTGACTCCTTGCAGAGAAACAAGTGCCATCTCTCTGTTTGGGAGAAGCCAGATGCTGCCCCTGGGCCATCAGAAGTGGTGCTGAAGCCTCTTTCAGCCCAGCCCCGGGTGCAGTTTTCTCATCCCCTCAGCGAGTGCCCACTCCCCCAGCCGGCACTGACCAACCAGGGCGTTTGGCACACGTGGTTTGGTGGTTTGGAGAAACAGCCTCAGACTGTCAGGGAGCCAGAGGACCTCAAGTAACAGCCCTGGAGAGGTGCCCGCACTGGCAGGGGCCCAGGGGATCACTGCTCCACGGAACCGGCTGGAGCTCTGGGTGAGCCTGAGCTGAAGG
>NW_020921204.1:0-780 GCF_003984885.1 Neopelma chrysocephalum
TGACCTGGATTTTTGGGGTGCCTCTTTGTCAACTCCTCCAAAACATTGTGTGGACACACTGGGGGTTCACCAGAGCCCCCTCAAATGCCCTCTGGCGTCCTCCTGAGATATTGGGGTACCCTCTTTGCCCCTCTCAGAGCTGGAGCTGGTGCAGAACGCTGTTTTCACTGACCCCACCAACCAGAGTGCCTGGGTCTACCTGCGCTGCATCCTCTCCCGAGGTAATCTGGGGGGGACAGGGGGTCCCTTCAGACCTGGGTCCTTCACCTGGGTACCAGGAGACACCCCCTGAATGTCGGGGTCTCCCCCAAAAAGCCACCCCCCCGCCGAGGATCATCTGCGTGTACGTCAACCGAGAGGACGCCACGTTGGTTGTCGTCTTCTCCCGCCCTGTCGTGGTGAGTCAGGACGCTTGGATTCCCCCCCCCACCCCCAGAAAACTTCTGTGTCCCCCCCTCTGTACATCTGTGAACCCCTTGGACACCTGGATCTCCCCTCCCCCAAAAAAACCCCCCAAAACAGTGCGGCCTGACCTACTGAGATCACTGGACTTTATGGGTAGACCTGATGGCCCAGTGATCCGCATTGACTTTAATAGGTAGACCTGGTGTCCAGTTTGCCCCATTGACTTTAATGGGTAGACCTGATGACCTGTCAATCCCTCTTGACTTTAATGGGTAGACCTGATATCCCATTTGTCTCATTGACTTTAATAGGTAGACCTGATGTCCAGTTTGTCCCCATTTACTTTAAAGGGTAGACCTGATGTCCTCTTTGCCC
>NW_020921204.1:790-1213 GCF_003984885.1 Neopelma chrysocephalum
TTTGTCCCCATTTACTTTAAAGGGTAGACCTGATGTCCTCTTTGCCCTATTGCCTTTAATGGGTAGACCTGTTGTTCCCTCAACCCCATTGACTTGAACCGGTAGACCTGATACCCTGAATATTTTGGGGCTAAAAACGCCCATTTTGGGGATCGGGAAAGCTCCGATTTTGGGTTAAAACCCAACCGTTTCTGCGCCCCCAGGTGAGCCCGGATCGCCCGGACCTGACGGCGACCCTGGATGGCTCCGCCCTGGAAGGGGCGTGGTGCTCAGGGGAAGGGCGGCCATGCCTCAGCCACACCTGGGTATCCTTTCCCCTAACCAGGAGAGCGGGGCTGGGGTGGGCAGGGCTTAGGGCGGGGCATGGGGGTGTGGCTCTCCCGACACGCCTTGACAGGTATCAAAGCTCCTGGACCTGCCCCG
>NW_020921205.1:0-452 GCF_003984885.1 Neopelma chrysocephalum
CACATAAATAAATACTATAATACACTGCATACAATCTTAACTCTATATTTATCTCTACCATGACAATAATATTTACAATGGGCCCAATCTCTTCTCCCTCCAAATAAAAGTCCTGGAGAGAAGAAGAAGAAAAGACCCCTTCCAGTCTCTCAGCAGCAGGTCTCTCTCTAGGCAGCAGGCTTTCTTCTTCTCTTTCAGGCAGCAGTTGCAGCTGGATCTTTGCCAATACACACGAGGGGGGTCTCCAAGCCCCTCTCGGCCCTCCGTCTTCAAAACGGGGGTCTTTCCGTGGACTACGTAACCCCAGACAAGGTCGTTCCACCACGGTCATATCACGAAGCACGGGGGTCTTCGTGACAGTCTGGTATCTTCAGGGGAAATCAAGCCCCTTCACAGAGCTTCTGTGCTCTGCTTCAAAGATGGCTGCCAGCTTCTCTGAAGCTGCAGCAAGG
>NW_020921206.1:0-483 GCF_003984885.1 Neopelma chrysocephalum
GGGACATTGGGGACACCTGGGACATTGGGGGCATCAGGGACATTGGGGACACCCCCAGGGGATCCCTGGGGACAACGGGGGGCAGAACGGGACATTGGGGACATCAGGGACATTGGGGACACCCCCAGGGGCTCCCTGGGGCAGGGGGGGACACAAGGGGACATTGGGGACATTGGGGGACACCTGGGGACATTGGGGACACCCCCAGGGGCTCCCTGCGGACAGCGGGGGACAGAAGGGGACATTGGGGACATCAGGGACATTGGGGACACCCCCAGGGGCTCCCTGGGGACAGGGGGGGACAGAAGGGGACACTGGGGACACCTTGGGGGACCTGGGGACGTCAGGGGACACCTGGGGACCTCGGGGGACCTGGGGATGTCAGGGGACACCTGGGGACATCAGGGGACACCTGGGGACCTCGGGGGACCTGGAGATGTCAGGGGACACCTGGGGATGTCAGGGGACACCTGGGGACCTTGG
>NW_020921206.1:493-2179 GCF_003984885.1 Neopelma chrysocephalum
AGGGGACACCTGGGGATGTCAGGGGACACCTGGGGACCTTGGGGGACATTGGGGACACCTGGGGACACCTGGGGATGTCAGGGGACACCTGGGGACCTCGGGGGACACCTGGGGATGTCAGGGGACACACGGGGACCTCGGGGACACCCCCGGGACACCCCCGAGAATGGGACCTTGGGGACCCCTCAGATGTGGTGGGACCCCTTTGGGGACCCCTTTGGGGACCCCCTTGGGAACCTTGGGGACATCCAGGGGCCCTCGAGGACATCGGGGACACTCCAGGCATGGCAGGACCCCCTTGGGGACCCTTTTGGGGCCATCGAAGCCATCGGGCCGTCACCTGGGGACGTCGTCGTCGGGCAGCAGGTCCTTGGGGCCGGGCGAGAAGCGCCGGGGGGACGTCGGGGTCAGGACCGGGGGGAACTCGGGGCCCAGGAAACTCTGCGGGGCCAGGTCGGAGTCCAGGTGGGCAGAGTAGGCTGGGGACAGAGGGGACATCAGGGGACAGCAGGGGACAGAGGGACATGGGGACAGCAGGGACAGGGGGACATCATGTCCCCCCTTCCCCATGTACCCCCAAACCCCCTCACTGTCCCCTCCAAACATCCCTTGGACCCCCCCTTTTCTCCTCACGTTTCCCACCATTTTGTCCCCTCGCATTCCCCACCATTTTTCTTCAAATTTCTCACCCTTTTCCCCTCACATTTCCCACCATTTTCTCCCCTCACATTTCCCACCCTTTTCCCTCACATTCCCCACCATTTTTCTTCAAATTTCTCACCCTTTTCCCCTCACGTTTCCCACCCTTTTCCCCTCACATTTCCCGCCATTTTCTCCCCTCACATTTTCCGTCATTTTCTCCCCTCACATTTCCCGTCATTTTCCCCCTCACATTTCCCGCTCTCTTCCCCTTGTGTTTTCCGCCATTTTCCTCCCACACTTCCTGCCCTTTTCTCCTCACGTTCCCCTCCATTTTCCCTCACATTTCCCACCTTTTTCCCTTCACGTTTCCCGCCATTTTCCCTCACATTTCCCACCTTTTTCTCCTCACATTTCCCACCCTTTTTCCCCTCACATTTCCCACCATTTTGTCCCCTCACATTTACCTCCATTTTTCCTCAAATTTCCCACCCTTGTCCCCTCACATTTCCCGCCCTTTCCCCCTCACGTTTCCCACCATTTTCCTCTCACATTTCCCCTCACATTTCCCTTCATTTTTCCCCTCACATTTCCCTTCATTTTTCCCCTCACATTTCCCTCCATTTTCCCCTCACATTTCCCGCCCTTTTCCCCTCACATTTCCCTCCATTTTTCCCCTCACATTTCCCTCCATTTTCCCCTCACATTTCCCACCATTTCCCCTCACATTTCCCACCCTTTCCCCCTCACATTTCCCTCCATTTTCCCTCTCACATTTCCCACCCTTTTCCCCTCACATTTCCCACCATTTTCTCCCCTCACGTTTCCCACCATTTTATCCCCTCCCATTTCCCCCCATTTCCCCCCATTTCCCCCCATTCCCCCCGTCCCCGCTCACAGCCGGTGACGTCGGGGGGCCCGTAGGTGTCCCCGAGGCCGGGGCTGGCCTTGGCCACCCTCAGATAAACCACGTCGTACGTGTTCTTGAGCGCGGCCACCGCGTCCTCGTGCATCACGTCCTCCAGGCTCACGTTGTTCACCTGCGAC
>NW_020921207.1:0-1532 GCF_003984885.1 Neopelma chrysocephalum
CCCCCCAGACCCTTTGTCCCTGTCCTGTCCCCTCCCTGTCCCCCCTGTCCTGTCCCTCTGTAGTGTCCCTCTGTCCCCTCCCTGCCCTCCTTGTCCTGTCCCCTCGCTGTCCCCCAGACCCTCTGTCGGGGCCATGGGGCACATGGGGACATTGGGGGACGCATCGGGACATGGGGACACGGGGCCGTGGGGGATGTGGGGACATCACGGGGGACACGGGGACATCGGGGGACACAGGGACACGGGGGACGTTGGGAACATGAGGACAAGGAGACACTGGAGGACACGGGGACATTGGGGACACGGGGGACATTGGGGGACATTGGGGGACATTGGGGGACATTGGGGGCCACAGGGACAAGGGGGACATTGAGGGACGTGGGGACACGGGGGACACTGAGGACACAGGGACACGGGGGACATGGGGACATGGAAGACATTGGGAACACGGGGACATGGGGACGTGGGGACACAGGGGGACACTGAGCACGCAGGGACACGGGGGACACGGGGACCGTGGAGAACAGGGGGACATGGGGACACCCTTTCCCGGCGCCCCCCCCGGGAGGGGACAGAGCCCGTTCGGGGGGGGTCTCGGGGACCCCCGGGAGGGGACAGAGCCCGTTCGGGGGGTCTCGGGGCCCCCGGGGGGGGGCAAGACCCGTTCGGGGGGTCACAGGGACCCCCAGGAGGGGACAGAGCCCGTTCGGGGGTTCTCGGGGGCACGGGGACCCCCGGGGGGGGGCCGGGCCCCGTCGGGGGGGTCTCGGGGACACGGGGACCCCCGGGAGGGGCCAGAGCCCGTCCGGGGTGTCCCCTCACGGTTGTCACCGCTGCAGGTCGGGAGCCCCGTGACGGGCGGGGACATTTACGGGTCGGTGGCCGAGAACTCGCTGCTGCAGCACCGGCTCATGGTCCCCCCCCGCAGCCGCGGCACCGTCACATACATCGCGCCCCCAGGGAACTACAGCGTCGAGGTGACGGGGAGCGGGATTGGGATCATCGGGATTGGGATCGTCGGGATTGGGATCGTCGGGATCGGGATTGGGATCATTGGAATCGGGATCGGGACTGGGGAGATGCGTCATTCCCGTCGGGATCGGGTGGGATCGGGATCGAGTGGGATTGGGATCGGGAATGGGGAGATGCGCTGTTCCCATCAGGATCGGGATCGAGGGGATGTGGTGTTCCCGTAGGGATCGGGGGATATTGGGATTGGGGGGATGCGCTGTTCCTGTAGGGATTGGGATCGAGGGGATGGATGTGCTGTTCCCATCAGGATCGGGTGGGATTGAGGGGATGGATGTGCTGTTCCCGCAGGGATCGGGTGGGAAAGGGGGGTGCGCTGTTCCCGCAGGGATCGGGATCGGGACTGGGTTAGAGATTGGAGGGATGCGCTGTTCCCATCGGGATTGGGATGGGGGGAATGCGCTGTTCCCACGAGCATCGGGATCGGGATGGGGGGAAGGCGCTGTTCCCACAGGGATCGGGATGGAGGGAATGCGCTGTTCCCACAGGGATAGGGATTGGGA
>NW_020921207.1:1632-3142 GCF_003984885.1 Neopelma chrysocephalum
GCGCTGTTCCCGCAGGGATCGGGATCGGGATGGGGGGAACGCGCTGTTCCCGCAGGGATCGGGATCGGGATGGGGGGAACGCGCTGTTCCCGCAGGGATCGGGATGGAGGGAATGCGCTGTTCCCGCAGGGATCGGGATGGAGGGAATGCGCTGTTCCCGTAGGGATCGGGATGGGGGGAGTCGGGCAGCGGCTCCTCATCCCGCGCTGCCGTTCCCGCAGGACGTGGTGCTGGAGCTGGAATTCCAGGGGCTCCGGGAGCGGCTCTCCATGCTCCAGGTGTGGCCCGTCCGGCAGGTCCGGCCCGTGGCCGAGAAGCTCCCGGCGAACAACCCGCTGCTCACCGGCCAGAGGGTCCTGGACGCGCTCTTCCCGTACGGAGCCCGGCGGGAGCGGGGTCGGGGTCGGGATCGGAGGGGTGCGGTCTTCCCGTAGGGAGCCCAGCGGGAGCGGGATTGGGAGCGGGAACGGGATTGGGAGCGGGATTGGGATCGGGGGGGGTGTGCTCTTCCTGTACGGAGCCCAGCGGGAGCGGGAGCGGGATCGAGAGCGGGATCAGGATGGGGGGGTTGGGCTCTTCCCGGAGGGGGCCGGGCGGGGTGGGGGTTGGGGATCAAGATCGGGGGGGTGAGCTCCTCCCACAGGGAGTCGAGCGGGATTGGCAGCGGGAGAGGGATCGAGATCGGGGTCAGGATCGGGATCAGGATCAGGGATCGGGGGTGATGCGCTGTTCCTCTAGGGAGCAGAGCGGGAGCGGGATTGGGATCAGGGGGGTGCGCTGTTCCCGCAGGAGTTCGGATTAGGATCAGGCTCGGGGGCGTGCGCTGCTCCTGTAGGGACTGGATGGAGATTGGGATCGGGGGGATCCGGGGGTGCGCTGTTCCCATCGGGATTGGGATCGGGACCAGAGGGGTGCGCTGTTCCCTCACGGAGCCGAGCGGGATCGGCACCGGGAGCGGGATCGGGGGGCTGCGCCTTTCCCGTAGGGATTAGGATTGGGATCGGGGTGGTGTTCCCGTAGAGATTGGGATGGGGATTGGGATTGGGATCGGGGTGGTGTTCCCGTAGGGATCGGGAGGGGGATGCGCTGTTCCCGTAGAAATAGGACATTGGGATCGGCGGGATTAGGGCGGATTTTGGGGATGCGCTGTTCCGGTAAAGATTGGGATTGGGATCAGGATCGGGATTGGGATCAAGATCGGGATTGGGATCAGGATGGGGGTGTTCCCATCGGGACTGGGGTCGGGGGGGTGCGCTGGGGATGCGCTGTTCCCATAAGCGTCGGGATTGGGATATCGGAATTGGGATCAGGATCGGGATTGGGATCAGGATGGGGGGTGTTCCCATCGGGGTCAGGGGGGTTCGCTGGAGTTGTGGAAGGGCTGGGAATGGGGGATGGGGAACAAGGACACGGAGCAGGGACAGGAGGGGGTTGGTGACAGGGACAGGGACAGGGAGGTGACCCCCCCGTGTCCCCTCCGTGTCCCCAGGTGTGTCCAGGGGGGCACCAC
>NW_020921208.1:0-672 GCF_003984885.1 Neopelma chrysocephalum
CTGGGGGATTACCAGGACACACAGGGGGACACTGGGAGGTTATCGGGCCATACTGGGGGTTACTGGGTGCTCACTGGGGGGTTACTGGGCCATACTGAGGGTCACTGAGAGGCTATTGGGATATACTGGGGGCACTGGGATCCCCTTACCCGGACGTAGTCTATCTCCCCCCCCCCCCTTAATTTGGGGAGCATCCCTAGGACTCCTCCCCTGGGGGCTTGGGGACCCCCTGAACCCACTGCTGGGCTTTAGGGGACTCCCCAAAATCCCCTTAAAACCCCTGAAATCCCCCTCTCAACCCATCAAAACCTCCTCAAGGTTCCCTCCAATGCCCTCAGAAACCTCATCCCCCCCCGCACCCCCCAAACCCTCTCAGAGACCCCCAAAACCCACCTGGGACCCCCCCTCAAATCTCCTCAGAAACCAAAACCCCCTCAGAGACCCTCAAACCCCTTCAGGGACCTTCAATCTCCCCCCCCCCGAGCCCCCTCGGGACACCGAACCCCCTCAGGGACCCCTCACAACGTCCCCGGGAAACCCCGAACCCCCCCGTTAAACCCTCCCGAGCCCTCCAGCCTTTCCACCCACAGCCGCGCTCCTGCAGCCCCCGAGGGATCCCCAGACCCCGCTCTCCCGCCCCCCGAGGGATCCCCCGAGCCGCTCTCCCGCCCC
>NW_020921208.1:682-1036 GCF_003984885.1 Neopelma chrysocephalum
CCCCCCGGCCGCACTCACAGCGAAGGCCCCGCTCGGCCCCTGCTCTGCCCCTGTCGCTCCCAGCCCGGCGCTGGGTCTGAGCGCTGCAGCCCGAGAGCCAATGGGGCGGTCTCTTTTTTTTTCTTTTTTTCTTTTCTTTCTTTTTTTTTTTATTTCTTCTTTCTTTTCTTCCCTTTTTAATTTTTTTCTTTCGCTTTTTTGTTTTTTCTCTTTGTTCTTTCTTTCTTTCCCCCTCCCCTCTTTTTTTCTCCTTTTTCTCTTTTTTTCTCCCTTTTTTATTTTTCTTTTTTTTCACTGCAGTATTGGTGATAGGATGGTACGTCAGCTGGAATGATTTGATTCTTACAGAAAGCA
>NW_020921209.1:0-182 GCF_003984885.1 Neopelma chrysocephalum
GGACCCCCAAAATACCCCCAAAACCTCCCTGGGACCCCCCAAACCAATCTGGGACCCCCAAAACCAACCTGGGACCCCAAAATCCCCCCAAAACACCCCCAGGACCCCCAAAACCAACCTGGAACCCCAAACCAACCTGGGACCCCCAAAACCACCCTGGGACCCCCAAAATCCCCCCAAAC
>NW_020921209.1:192-1842 GCF_003984885.1 Neopelma chrysocephalum
CCCTGGGACCCCCCAAACCAACCTGGGACCCCCAAAATCCCCCCCAAACACCTCCAGGACCCCTAAAACCAACCTGGGACCCCCAAACACCCCCTTTGGCAGCTTTTGGGGGTCTCAGGGTAATTTTGGAGGTCCTTGAGTGGATTTTGGGGGTCCCAGAAGGAATTTTGGGGATCCCTGGGTGGGTTTGGGGGGGTCTGAGGGTGTTTTGGGGGTCCCAGGGGGGATTTTTGGGGTCCCGGGGGGGTTTTGGGGGGTGTTTTTGGGGGTCTCACCTGCAGCAGGTCCCGGGCTCGGGGTCTCTCCAGGGGGTTTTTCCGGAGGCAGCAGGAGACGAAATCCCGGAACGGCTCCGACCTGGGGAGGGGGAGACGGGATGTGGGACCCCCAAAAAGGGGGGCTGGACCCCAAAAAGTGGAAATGGACCCCCAAAAATGGGGTCAAAACCCCCAAAAGTGGGATTAGAACCCCCAAAGATGGGTCAGAATCCCCAAAACTGGGCTCAGGACCCCCAAAAGTGAGTCCGGGACCCCCATAAATGGGTTCAGAACCCCCCAAAATTGGGGTCAGGACCCCCAAAGATGGGTCAGGACCCCCATAAGTGGGGTCAGGACCCCCCTAGGAGGTTTTAGGACCCCCAAAGATGAATCCAAGACCCCCATAAGTGGGGTCAGGACCCCCCACAGGAGAGTCAGGACCCCTAAAACTGGGTTCAAGACCCCCAAAAGTGAGTCCAGGACCCCCATTAGTGGGGTCAGGACCCCACTAAGAAGGTTTAGGACCCCCAAAGATGGGTCAGAACCCCCATAAATGGGCTCAGGACCCCCAAAAGTGAGTCCAGGACACCCAAAAATCAGCTCAGGACCCCCAAAAGTCAGTCCAGGACCCCCATAAATGGGGTCAAGACCCCCATAAATGGGCTCAGGACCCCCAAAAGCGAGTCCAGGACCCCCAAAAGTGGGCTCAGGACCCCCATAAGTGGGGTCAGGACCCCCACAGGAGCTTTTAGTACCCCCATAGGAGGGTTTAGGACCCCAAAAAGTGAGTCCAGGACCCCCAAAGATGGGTCAGGACCCCCAGAGGAAGGTTTAAGACCCCCAAAAATGAGTCCAGGACCCCCATAAGTGGGGTCAAGACCCTCAGAAGTGGGGTCAGGACCCCCCTAGGAGGTTTTAGGACCCCCATAAGTGGGGTCAAGACCCTCAAAGATGAGTCCAGGACCCCCATAGGAGGGTCAGGACCCCCAAAAATGGGGTCAAGACCCCCATAAGAATATTTAGGATCCCCATAAGTGGGGTCAGGACCCTCATGGAAGCATTTAGGACCCCCAGAGGAGGGTCAGGACCCCCAAAGGTGGGTCAGAATCCCCCATAAATGGGGTCAGGACCCCCAAAGGTGGGTTCAGGACCCCCCCCCAAGTCCCCCCTCACCATCTGTGGGGGTCCCTGAGTTCGGGGGGCTCCCTCTGGGCGATGTGGTACAGGGCACTCATCGCGTTCAGGTGGAACAGGGGGGGCTTCCGCTCCGCTGGGGGGGGGGACAGGGGGGTGAGAGACCCCCACAGACACCCCCAAAACACAACAGAGACCCCCCACCCCAAATGGAGACCCCCAAACCCAAGGGAGACCCCCCCACCCCAATTTAGGACCT
>NW_020921210.1:0-562 GCF_003984885.1 Neopelma chrysocephalum
CTGCTCACCAGCAGAGCTGTCTCTTTGAAGCTCTTCTTGCTTGCCAGCAGCTCCCTGTGTGCCAGGAGCCCGGCCCAGCTCAGCAGCACAGCAACAGCCCCAGGCATTTCATGACCCTCGGGGGGTTTGGCGTTGTTTACATGAGACTCAGTCCCTGAGAGGAAGTTCAAACAACTTTTCAAGAAGTCCAAGTGAGATTGAAACACTCAAGTTTCTTGTAGTGCTAATGAGTCTCACTGAGTGACACAACTGAGAAGGTGTCCCCAGGTTCCAGTTAGAGCAGAAAACTGCAGGCAGTGATGACAAGGATGGACAAGCAAGGGAAAGGTGGCTCTGATGCTGAATAAACCTTGACTTGTTTCCTTAATCCAACAGGCCAAGCCCTGACCCCCAGCCCCTGGGAAGGCACATCCTGTCCCTGCCTCATTCCTCAGGGCTCTTCCTGGGGCACTGGGATGTGGGATGTGCAACGCCAAGGGCAGGACCATGGGGTGGCACCTGCCAGGCTGCTGAGAAGGGACAAGGAGGCCATGAGGCCCCAGGGCTGCAAGGGCCACTTGTC
>NW_020921211.1:0-1954 GCF_003984885.1 Neopelma chrysocephalum
TTTCACCGCTACACAGAACCCAAATTGTTTACCCCGTTTAATGTCTCTGCTAATAAGCCCATCTATCGCGAGCTTCCTTCTTCCTGGTGCAACCACTCCGTGATCACTGCGGTGACCACGGAGACAATACCGAGGTGGAGAAAACTCCCCCAAGGGTTTTTCCTCCTGTGCGGGGACCGGGCTTGGCAGGGAATCCCTGCATACCCAGAAGGCGGACCTTGCACAGTAGGAAAACTTGCCCTTTTTAATCCGGCTAAATTTCAACTCCCAGACTCCTCTCCGCAAGATCAGGCTCCAAACTCTCATTCATCGACAATTAGCAGAACCAAAAGAACATTTGTTCTGTATGAACGTCCAGTCCTCCCAAAACCTCGTCCTACACCTCCCAAACCCCCAGTACCTCTCGCTGCTCCAGCACCCAAAACTCCTCCTCTCCTTGTTCCACCTTCCTGGACCGCTCCACCACCCTTACCATTCCCTGCAGACTGTGATTCCAATATTAACATTTGGCCTAAAATAAAAAATTACTGGGCTTCCTTTGGTGTATTTTCAGGAATAGGAACTTCCCACGCGCTTTCACTTCTCACCCACCTCGGTTGCTGGCTTACGAAGGAAGCAAATGCAACAACAACAGCGATAGAGGGATTACTAGCAGACACACAGAAATTAAAAGAAGTTAGCCTGCAAAACCGTGCAGCCATTGACTTCTTACTCTTGGCACATGGTCACGGGTGCCAAGAGTTCGAAGGCATGTGCTGCATGAACTTCTCCGATCATGCACAATCGATCCACAAAAGCATTGATCAGTTAAAAAGTTTGGTCCAAGACATTCACCAGTCCCACAGTGAGGGGTTAGATGGAATGTTCGATTGGCTTAAGTTCCCATCAATTCCTAATTGGCTTAGAAGAATATTAATTTTGGCTTTAATTTCTGTGGGTGGTCTTTTTGCTTTGTGCACTTGCTTGCCCTGTCTTTTTATTTGTTTCCGCCAGCTGTTCCTGAAATCGATCAATGCCAACGTTGTGCAAGTAAATAAAGAAGGGGGAGATGTGGAGGATCAATTATCAGATTGGGAGAGATACAAGAAGTGGAGAGAACTGTATGGGAACTGAATGGACTCTGAACACATGGAATGGACTTTCTCCCCACGGACTGACTGTTATTTTCCCCAGTTTTACTGTGTTATTTGTTCTTATTGTTATACCCCTGTTCGCCACTGGCTTTTATGAAATTTTAATGTACCCTCCATTTTGTCCCTTCTTCTCCCTCAGGTTTTCCCGCCTTAACTTGTTTACTCCCTTGTTCTCCCCTGTTTTCCCGCTCCTCTGCTGCTGATTGGCTAAGGTTTGCCGCAGTGCAGAGTGAGCTCTCATTGGCCCTTTCCCCCAGATACTCCAAGGTTACACCTCTCTCTCCCTTATCCCCCAATCCTTATCTTCCCTGGGTTGTCAATCCCATGCTCCTCCCCAGTTCTGAGTCCTCCCCTCTGACCTACCCTATTTAAGTCCCTGTTTTCCCTGAATAAATTGGCATTGCTTCACCCACCTTCAACTGTGTCCTGACCCTCATTCGCAGTGCCGCGTCCCCATTCCCTTTACCCCTCGGGCCGTGGCAAGTGGCGCCCAACGTGGGGCACAGTTGGAGGTCCCTCACATTGAGGAAACTCCTGTGTCTCCACTCGGGCTCAGGCGACGCCGGAGAGGTGATCGTCCCGCCGGTCCCCCCAGCTGGACGGACGACTGTGGGCTGCAGAGCTGCACGGGTCGACGCACCGGAGAAGGTGAGCAGCTGGGGACATTCCACACCCACCCCAACACTAACATCCCCACACTTTTAACAAAAAGGGAGGATTTCCATAACACCGAAAATGGGACTTACATTGTCCACCTCCCAGAAATTCGTTTATAGACGTCTTAAAGACTTTATCATTGAGCACGGTCACCCCTTGGATAA
>NW_020921212.1:0-349 GCF_003984885.1 Neopelma chrysocephalum
GGGATAGGGTGGCCCTGCAGGGTACCCTTGGTTCAATGGAGAGGGGTGCCTTTGGGGGCTGGGGTGTCTGTGGGGGTCCCTGACCCCTCTGCCTACCCCAGGTTCACTGGTGTCTCATGGAGGCCAGGACCTGGCATTGGGGGGCCCATGCCCCGGCTGGCGGCAGCAGCGGGGAGCAGCCCGGGGGGCGCTGGCACGGGCTGGGACACAGCTCGGGCCCCTCCTTTGGCTGCAGGGCCGGGAGTTGTGTGAGGTGGGACCCCAAAACTGACACCCCTTAAACTGACCCTGCCCCAAAAGTAACCCCTCTCCATTGAACCAAGGGTACCCTGCAGGGCCACCCTATCCC
>NW_020921213.1:0-560 GCF_003984885.1 Neopelma chrysocephalum
AGGCTACAACGAGCAGCCAGTCCTGCCCAGTGAGTACCTTGCAGGAGGGGGCTGGGCAAAGAGGGCAGAAAGTTGTGTGTGAGGGTCTTTTGCTCAGAGGAGTCTGGGGGCTGGGGCTTGAGATCCTGGGGACAGGCATGGAGCTTGGAAGCTTTTTGAATGGAGAGCAGGGCTGACAGGAGACCTCTGTGCTTGTCCAGCCAAATTATTGAAACCCTGACTCTTGGCCTGTTTTCACTTGCAATCTGTGCTTCTTCCAGCTCCCACCCACCCACCAACAACAGCTGCTGCCTTCGAGCCTCTCACCATCAACTTCACCATCACCAACCTCCCCTACAATTCTGACCTGGAGAATCCAGACTCAGCAAGGTTCAAGTCTGCACAACGAGTCATGAACACCTTGGTGAGTGGACCATCAGTGGGACATTGCCTTGCCCCCTCTGCCCTCATAACTTTGTGGGAGGAAGGGACCTGGGCTTGGCTTAACTGTGAAACCCTCCCCTTGGCAGCTCGACCGCCTGCTGAAGGAAACCAGCATTGGCCCCGATTTCCAGGGATGT
>NW_020921214.1:0-950 GCF_003984885.1 Neopelma chrysocephalum
ACAGCCCCGGCCTCGTGCCCAGCGCCTCTTTCCTGCCCCACACAAGAGCTTCCCGGCCCCCCCAGGGCTCCCCTGCTGCTGCCTCTGCTCCTGGCCCTGCCTTTGCTGCTCCCTTGGCTGGGCCAGCGGCTGCAGGGGGGGGATGGCAGCAGCTTCAGCTCCACGGCACTTCCTGGGGGGAGCTCAGCCCGGGGGGGACAGGCAGGGACCTGATGGGGATGGACAGGGGCCCAGCAGGGACAGCCAGGGCCTGCAGGGGAAGGCACAGGGACAACCTGGCCCCCCACACTGCCAAGGCTGTCTCTGCTCCTCCTTTCAGGCTCCTGCTGCCACACTCTTCCTCAGCCAGGCCACCATCCATTGGCCCTCTTGGCCACCTGGCCACACTCTGCCTCCTCTTCAGCTTCCTGTCCATCCACACTCCCAGCTCCCTTTCTGCCTGGCTGCTCTCCAGCCACTCTGGCCCCAGCCCGGGGGGCTGACGGGGCTTCTTGTGGCCAAAGGGCAGGACCCGTCCCTTGGCCTGCTTGAACCTCATCCCCTTGCAATCAGCCCATGGATCCAGCTTGGCCAGGTCCCTCTGCAGAGCCCTCCTGCCTTCCAGCACATCAACACACCCCCAGCTTGGTGTCACCTGCACATTTGCTGATGAAATGCCTGGTTCTGCAGGAGCTGCAGATGCTCAAGGGGCAGCAGGACCAACTCAGGGGCCTGGGGGGCTTTGGGGTCTGGGAGGGTCCTGGGGGAGCTGGGGAGGGGCTTTGGGTTTGGGGGTACAAACCAGGACAGACCAGTACAGACCAGTACCTCCTCAGTGCTCCCCAGATCTCTCCTGGAGCTGGGCCACCTTGTCGTGGGACACCTGAGCCCCCCCAGTGCCCCCAGTACAGCCACTGTGTTCCTGTCCCAGGGTGCCGGGTGATCCCTTTTTGGGGGGGGGGGGGGGGGGG
>NW_020921215.1:0-2016 GCF_003984885.1 Neopelma chrysocephalum
GGGGATTTGTCCTCCGGGCTCTCCGTCCTCAGCTCGGGGCCTGGGGCAGGAAGCAAGAAGGACAGGGAGGGGATTTGCCTCCGGACCACAGGGAAGGCCAAGGACATCTCCCCAACTCCGGCCCCGGCAGGACGGCGGCGGCAGCGGGGTTGTCCTGCAGCCGGGGGCCATGCTGGGCTGCCAGAGCCAGCACAACACCCGCCCAAAGGGCCACTGACTTCCTCCTCACCTGCCTGGGGGGCCCAAGGCATCTTCCTCTTCCTCGCAGCCTCCTCCTCCACCCGCCCAAGCTTTGGGAAGGACAAATCCTGATGGGGGAGAAAACAAGGGCTGAGTGCTTTGGCTTGGGGGTTCCTCCTGCCCAAGTCCATCTCTAGAACTCACCAGGCATCCTGTGACGATAAAAACCTCTAAAAAACACCAAGATTCAGCCCAGAAAAACCCAAACCACTGAGATTTAGGCACAAAACCTTCAGAAACAGCAAGAAGACCCCTGCCCCCCCAAACTGCAAAAAGCTGAGATTCAGATAAAAAATACTCTAAAATTAGCCAAAAAAATCTCTCCCACGAGTTACCGCTCTTTGGTCTCTTGCTTCTGGGGTTCAGAGGGTCTCCCCTGTCTGGCATGCTGGGGGTCCCACTTAGGGATGCTGGCAGTATTGGGGGGCCCAGGGTGATTCTCGCCTTCAGGGTGCCACATTCCCACACATTCCCCCTCTCCAGGTTCTCCACTTTGTTGTCCCGGGGATCCCAGGAGTCCCACTGTCCAGGCTTCCCCTTCTCCATGCCCCCCGTTTCAGGATCCTGGGGGTCCCGGGGCTCCTCCCTCTCTGTGCTCCCCCCTCCACACTGCCAGGGGTCCCCCAGCTCTGGCATTGCCCCGCTCTGCCCTCCACACTCGGCAGCTCCCGGGCTCCACACCCACCCCCGGCACTCCCAGGGGGCCCCAAAACCGCTGTGTCCCCCCCGCCGGCACCGGGCTGACAATGGAGCCGGTGGAGCCTGACCCAGCAACACCAACCCCCACCGCGGGGGGGACCCGCATCCCCCCGCCCACCGCCGGGGCTCTGCCCCCAACCCAGCCTGGCACCCCCAAAAACACCTCCTGCCCACCTCCAAGAGCCCCCAAGGGCACAGCCCTGCACAAGGGCCGGCTGTGCCCAAAGCAACCAAACAGCCCCACAGGCAGGGGGACACCAGAGGCTGCCCCACGGCAACGAGAGCAGGGAGCGGATCAGGCCCCCTGACACATGGGGGGGCTCTGGGTTCAGCCTGACCAGGGGCAATTTGGCACCAACAGCACAGCCCTGACCGCTGCCTCGGCACAGGGGGGTCAAACTCCCCCCTCTCCAGGCTCTTGGGGCTCTCACAGCTCCTCCCTCTCTCCAGCCTCCCCCCCTCTCCAGGGATCAAGGCATGGGGACACCAAGGCACCCCCACAGCAACTCCGCTCCTGCTCTCCCTCCTCCTATTAACCCCCTCTCTCACCTGTTTCCCAAGCAGTTCCCTGGTGTGGATGTGCTGGTGTCGGATCAGGTGGGAGCTCTGCCTGAAGCTCTTCCCACATTTCCCACACGAATAGGGCCGTTCCCCAGTGTGGATGTGCTTGTGACGGATGAGGTGTGAGCTCCGGCTGAAGCTCTTCCCACATTCCCTACACGTGTAGGGACGTTCCCCAGTGTGGATGCGCTGGTGGGTAAGGAGTGGGGAGCTTGTCCTGAAGCTCTTCCCGCATTCCAAGCACTTAAAGGGCCGCTGCCTGCTGGGAGGCTGCTCAGGGACCACCAGGTCACAGCTCCCCATCAAGCTCCGGCTGCCTTGCCAGCGCAGGCTGGGTCTTTCCTCCTCAGAGCACCCTGGGCTGGCTTTGGAGCCCCTCCTGCAGGGGGATCTCTGGCCCTTTTCTTCCCCGCTGCCTTCCTGTGCCATGGAGCCCTTCAAAACGGCCTCTCCCACCAGGGTCTGCCACGGGGATTTGTCCTCCGGGCTCTCCGTCCTCAGCTCGGGGCCTGGGGC
>NW_020921216.1:0-779 GCF_003984885.1 Neopelma chrysocephalum
TCAGTCTCCTCCAGGATGAACAGACCAAATGCCCTCGCATGTTCCTCAGATGGTTTCCCCTCAAGGCCCTTCACCATCCCCATTGCCCTCCTTTGGACGCTCTCCAATACCTTCATATCTTTCTTATATTGCGGTGCCCAAAACTGACCGGAGGGACCGTAGCTCTCTTCCTTTCTGGCGAGGTTCGAGAACGGTGGGTCCTTGTCTCGGTTTTGCTTCTCTGGATCTGAGGCCTAAAGTGACTGCTGTTGTCTGCCAAGTGTGAGGGGAGAGTGCTGGGCTGCGTCCAGCCGTCCTGCTTCTCTCAAGGGAAGTGGTGAGATTTTGCCAGTTCTTTAGTTTGCTGGTTACCGTGCTTTTAGATTGTGTAGACCTGTTTTTTTTCCCTGCCTTTGCATCCTATTTTGTCCTTTTTCCCCTTCTCCCTTCCCCTCTTCCCTTTTAGGAAGCTATTTAGGGTTTCTGGGGTTATAGGTATATAGTATTCTCACTGTATATATATCTGTTTTATATGTCAAATATATTTTTGCTGTAGCTTTGGCTGTTTGGTTTTTTTTTCTCCCCTCTCTGGGAAGCAAGGCTCTGTTGTTGAGTTTTGGAGACTTGGCAGGAAGCCAGCTCCAAACTTGCACACCCCAATATTCTGCTTCCCTTAGGCAGACTGCTTGTAATTTTCCTCTTCCTGAAGTCCATTTGCCCTATTCCCACAATCCTTAAAAGTCAAGTTAAGTGGGAACTTCTTCCTTCCTCTTCCCACACTGACAACTGGGAATGCCAGC
>NW_020921217.1:0-423 GCF_003984885.1 Neopelma chrysocephalum
CCGGCCAGCAAACTACGGCCCTTTTTGCCCAGAAGGAGGGGCCTGACTCTCCGGCTCTCGTCTGCTATTTGTGCGCCGCGATCGGCTTTACGCACGCATCAGGTGCTCCCGGTCCTGGCGCCTTTGGTCTGGAAGGAATACTCGACCGTATGCAATTTTAGCTCCCGGTCTGCCGGCGCACCGTCCACGAACGACGGCCCTTTCTGCGCAGAAGGAGGGGCCTGACTCTCCGGCTCTCGCCTGCCCCTTGTGCGCCGCGATCAGCTCTATGCGCGCAACCAGGGTTCCCGACTGCGGGGCATCCGGTCTTGAAAAAATCCTCGACCGTATCCAATTTTGGCCCTCGGCCGGCCCCGGTCAGCCAGGTGCGGCGGCCAGCAAACGCCGGCCCTATTTGTCCAGAAGGAGGGGCCTGACCCTCCG
>NW_020921218.1:0-316 GCF_003984885.1 Neopelma chrysocephalum
TTTGAAGACTTGTTTTGAAATTGCCTTGAAGACAATTAAAGGAAGACAAAGAGATCCTGAGGGATTTCTGCATTTTAATGAGCCCCACGGTGTGTTTGCAGCCCAGCCCATGATCCTGAGGTACTGAGAGAAGATTGAAGCAACTGCTGAAGAAGTCAGAAGCCAAACTCCAAGTCCCTTGAAGCATTGCTGGGCCCCACTGAGGGCAGGCACTGACAAAGCCTCCCCAGGGACTCCTTGGAGCAGATCCTTGGAGGCCAGGAGTGCAGGCAGACAAAGGCTCTGGGCAGGCCCCTGCAATGCTGAGCAAAGCCTG
>NW_020921219.1:0-911 GCF_003984885.1 Neopelma chrysocephalum
GGGAGAGAGCCAAGGGACAGGGCCACGGGCAGGGCCACGGGTGAGGGACAGGCAGGGCCATTGCAGGGCCACGGTGAGGGCACAGCCTGTGGCAGCAGAGATGCCCAGGCCCGGGGGCAGCCGGGGGTGTTGGTACCAGTTAGTGCTGCGGCCGAGCAGAGCACGAGGCCTCTTGCAGAGCCCTGGAGCAGCCTCCCACTTGCCAGCCCCGCCCTGGTGGGGTGACACTGTCCCCTCCCTCCAGGACACTTCCCCTGAAATCTTCAGGGGGGTCTTTTTTGTTGCTGATTCCTGCTGGGGACCTGAGGGAGCCTCTGCCATCCCATCCATGGGGCACAATCTCCTCTGCAGAGCTTGACTCACTGCAGACTTTGCAGGGAAACCTGTGCTGGCAGCCCGAGTATGTCCTGACCCCCCACGCTCCCCCCAGGATATTTGGGGCGAGTTCCCCCTTCCTGGGTACCTATGGGATGGGGCGGCGATTGTTCTCCTGCTGTTCCTGTTCCTGCTCCACCCCAGGGGACTGTTGGAGGTGGGTAGGAGGTGTTTTTTGGGGGTGCCGGGCTGGGTTGGCGGCAGAGCCCCGGCGGTGGGCAGGGGGATGCGGGTCCCCCCCATGGTGGGGGTTGGTGTTGCTGGGTCAGGCCCCGCCGGCTCCATTGTCAGCCTGGTGCCGGCGGGGGGGACACAGCGGTTTTGGGGCCCCTCCGGGAGTGCCAGGGGTGGGTGTGGAGCCTGGGAGGTGCCGAGTGTGGAGGGTGGAGCGGGGCAATGCCAGAGCTGGGGGACCCCCGGCAGCCTGGAGGGGGGAGCACGGAGAGGGAGGAGCCCTGGGACCCCCATGAGCCTGAAAGGGGGGGCATGGAGAAGGGGAAGCCTGGACAGTGGGGACCCCTGGGATCCTTGGGACA
>NW_020921220.1:0-442 GCF_003984885.1 Neopelma chrysocephalum
CCCCCCCCTCTGTCCCAGCAGGACCCGTCCCAGCAGCAGCAGCTCCGTCACGGCCGTGGGGACACTGGGGGGGATTTGGGGGGTCAGGGAGGGGCTGGGGGGGTTCCCAGGATCCCCCAAGACCCCCCAAGACCCCCCCGGACCCACCTGAGGGCGAAGGTGGCCCAGAGAGCGGCTCCGTCGCAGGACTCGAGCCAACCCAGGGCCAGAGCCAGGGCGGCCCCTCCGTGAGCCCCCAGGGCTGCCAAGTCAGGGAAAACACCCCAAAAACGGACCCCAAAACCCCCCAGGGACCCCCCCAAATCACAGAGACCCCCCTGGGACCCCCAGGGCTGAGGGGTCAGGGAAAACACCCCAAAAACAGGACCCCCAAAACCCCCCCGGGACCCCCAAATCCCCCCCGTGAGCCCCCAGGGCTGAGGGGTCAGGGAAAACACCCCAA
>NW_020921220.1:542-1098 GCF_003984885.1 Neopelma chrysocephalum
GGGGGGGTGAGGAAGATTTGGGGACCCCTGACGAGGTTTGGGGGCGGTGAGGGAAATTTGGGGACCCCCAGGGAGTTTTGGGGCCCCCAAGGGAAGTTTGGGGACCCCCAGGGAGGTTTGGGGGGGTTGAGGGAGGTTGGGGGGGTTGAGGGAGTTTTGGGGACCCCCGAGGAGGTTCGGGGGGATTGAGGGAGGTTTGGGGACCCCCCGAGGAGGTTCGTGGGGGTCTCTGGGGGGGGTTTGGGGTGTCACCGCCCCCCCCCCTCTGTCCCAGCAGGACCCGTCCCAGCAGCAGCAGCTCCGTCACGGCCGTGGGGACACTGGGGGGGATTTGGGGGGTCAGGGAGGGGCTGGGGGGGTTCCCAGGATCCCCCAAGACCCCCCAAGACCCCCCCGGACCCACCTGAGGGCGAAGGTGGCCCAGAGAGCGGCTCCGTCGCAGGACTCGAGCCAACCCAGGGCCAGAGCCAGGGCGGCCCCTCCGTGAGCCCCCAGGGCTGCCAAGTCAGGGAAAACACCCCAAAAACGGACCCCAAAACCCCCCAGGGACCCCCCC
>NW_020921221.1:0-991 GCF_003984885.1 Neopelma chrysocephalum
GGATTCCTTCCAGACCGAAGGCGCCAGGACCGGGAGGCCCGGCTGCGCGCGTAGAGCCGAACGCAACGCACAAGGGGCAGGAGGGAGCCGGAGGGTCAGGCCCCTCCTGCAGAGAAAAAAGGGCCGTCGTTCGTGGGCCGGAGCGCCGGACGGCCGGGGGCTAAAATTGCATACGGTTGAGAATTCCTTCCAGACCGATGGCGCCAGGACCGGGAGCCCCGGCTGCGTGCGTAGAGCCGATCGCGGCACATAAGGGGCAGGAGGGAGCCGGAGGGTCAGGCCTCTTCTCCTGGGTACAAAGGGCCTTCGTTTGCATGCCGGTGCGCCTGCCAGTCGGGGGCTAAAACTGCCTACGGTCGAGGATTCCTTCCAGACCGAAGGCGCCAGGAACGGGAGGCCCGGCTGCGCACGAAGAGCCGATTGGAACTCACAAGGGGCAGGCGGGAGCCGGAGGGTCAGGCCCATCCTTCTGGGCAAAAAGGGCCGTCGTTCGTGTGCCGGTGCGCCTGCCAGTCGGGGGCTAAAATTGCATACGGTCGAGGATTCCTTCCAGACCGAAGGCGCCAGGACCGGGAGCCCCGGCTGCGCGCATAGAGCCGATCGCGGCGCACAAGGGGCAGGCGAGAGCTGGTAGGTCAGGCCCCTCCTTCTGGGCAAATAGGGCCGCCGTTCGCTGGCCACCGACATAGCGGCCCGGGGCTGGCCGAGGGCCAAAATCGGATACGGTCGAGGATTCTTTCAAGACCGGATGCGCCGAAGTCGGGAGCCTCGGCTGCGCTCGTAGAGAAGAACGCAGCGCACAAAGGGCAGGAGGGAGCCGGAGAGCCAGGCCCCTCCTTCTGGGCAAAAAAGGCCGTCGTTCACAGGCCGGCGCACCGGCTGGCCGGGGGCTAAAATTGCATATGGTCGAGGATTCCTTCCAGACCGAAGGCGCCAAGACCGGGAGCCCCGGCTGCACGCGTAGAACCGATCGCGGCGCACAAGTAGCAGG
>NW_020921221.1:1091-1646 GCF_003984885.1 Neopelma chrysocephalum
GCCCCGGCTGCATGCGTAGAGCCGATCGCGGCGCACATGGGGCAGGTGAGAGCCGGAGGGTCAGGCCCCTCCTTCTGGGCCAAAAGGGCCGTCGTTCGTGGGCCCGTGAGCCGGCCGACCGGAGGCTAAAATTGCATATGGTCGAGGATTCCTGCCAGACCGAATGCGCCAGGACCGGGAGCCCTGGCTGCACGCGGAGAGTCGATCGCGGCGCACAAGGGGCAGGCGAGAGCCGGAGGGTCAGGCCCCTCCTTCTGGGCAAAAAGGGCCGCCTCTCGCTCGCCGGCGCAACTGCCAGTCGGGGGCTAAAATTGCATATGGTCGAGGATTCCTACCACACAGAAGGCACCAGGACCGGGAGCCTCGGCTGCACGCGTAGAGCCAATCACGACGCAAAAATAGCAGGCGAGAGCCGGAGGGTCAGGCCCCTCCTTCTGGGCAAAAAGGGCCGTCGTTCGTGTGCCGGCGCGCCTGCCAGTCAGGCGCTAAAATTGCATACGGTCGAGGATTCCTTCCAGACCGAAGGCGCCAGGACCGGGGCTCCCGGTCCTGGCG
>NW_020921222.1:0-495 GCF_003984885.1 Neopelma chrysocephalum
TTACTTCCTTAACCACAGATCTTAAGGAGCCTCCGTCTAGGTACTCCATCACTATCATAAGTCTATCTCCAACCAGGTAGCTGAAAGAAGAAAAGAATGGCATGGAGAATGGGCATAGCTAAATTACCCCACTTAAAAGACTAGAGTTGATTTCTGTTCTTGGAAGACTTGGGAATGAACACAGGATGAAATGCAGAGACATTCCTCCTAGGCTAGACACTCCTTGGAATCTGTGTAGTCTAAGCGAGAAAGGCACATCCGTGAAAACTGAGATATCTCAGGTGGCAAGGGAGTGAAAAATGCAGGGAAATAGTTTCTAGGATGATTTCTCAGCAGTTATCCTAAGAGACAGCAAATATGATCCACTTCAAAAGCAACTCCAAACAAACAGCCAAACCAGCCTGGAAGTAATGAACTTACAGGCTGTTGTTTTGGGAAGATAGGGATGTCTTGAAACAATGTATGCCAGAAAAGATGAATGCAGACAAAATGCAC
>NW_020921223.1:0-271 GCF_003984885.1 Neopelma chrysocephalum
AGAGCCGGAGGGTCAGGCCCCTCCTCCTGGCCAAAAAGGGCCGTCGATCGTGGGGCGGTGCGCCGGCCGGCCGGGGGCTAAAATAGCATACGGTCGAGGATTCCTTCCAGACCGAAGGCACCAGGACCGGGAGGCCCGTCTGTGCAGGTAGAGACGATCACGGCGCACAAGGGGCTGGCGAGAGCCGGAGGGTCAGGCCCCTCCTTCTGGGCAAAAAGGGCCGTCGTTCGTGGGCCAGTGCGCCGGCCGGCCGGGGGAAAAAATTTCATAC
>NW_020921223.1:371-927 GCF_003984885.1 Neopelma chrysocephalum
GGGCTAAATTGCATACGGTTGAGGATTCCTTCCAGACCGAAGGCGCCAGGACCGGGAGACCCGGCTGTGCGCGCATAGCCGATCGCGGCGCACAAATAGCAGGCAAGAGTGGGAGGGTCAGGCCCCTCCTTCTGGGCAAAAAGGGCCGTCGTTCGCTGACCGGCGCGCCTGGCAGTCGGGGGTTAAAATTGCATACGGTCGAGGGTTCCTTCCAGACCGAAGGCGCCAGAACCGGGAGCCATGGCTGCGCGCGTAGAGCCGATCGCGGCGCACAAAGATCAGGCGAGAGCCGGAGGGTCAGGCCCCTCCTCCTGGCCAAAAAGGGCCGTCGATCGTGGGGCGGTGCGCCGGCCGGCCGGGGGCTAAAATAGCATACGGTCGAGGATTCCTTCCAGACCGAAGGCACCAGGACCGGGAGGCCCGTCTGTGCAGGTAGAGACGATCACGGCGCACAAGGGGCTGGCGAGAGCCGGAGGGTCAGGCCCCTCCTTCTGGGCAAAAAGGGCCGTCGTTCGTGGGCCAGTGCGCCGGCCGGCCGGGGGAAAAAATTTCATAC
>NW_020921224.1:0-216 GCF_003984885.1 Neopelma chrysocephalum
GGACTGGGAGGGGATTGGGAGGGACTGGGAGGGACTGGGAGGGGATTGGGAGGGACTGGGAGGGACTGGGAGTTACTGGGAGTTACTGGGGGCCCATTGTCACCTCCTGTTGCAGTGGGCGGCCGTGAGGACCCACTGGGAGCTACTGGGAGTTACTGGGATTGATCCGGGGAGCTACTGGGAGTTACTGGGATGGACACCGGGAGTTACTGGGAG
>NW_020921224.1:226-3298 GCF_003984885.1 Neopelma chrysocephalum
TTACTGAGATTGATGCTGGGGTTACTGGGAGCTACTGGGATGGACACCGGGAGCTACTGGGAGTTACTGGGAGTTACTGGGAGCTACTGGGGGCCCATTGTCACCTCCTGTTGCAGTGGGCAGCTGTCAGGACCCACTGTGGCCTGAGCAGGACCCCCCCGTGTGTCCCCCACCCCCGGGAATTGTCACTTTTTCTTACAATTTGCACCTTCCAGGACCCACTGGGAGCTACTGGGAGTTACTGGGATGGACACTGGGAGTTACTGGGAGTTACTGGGGGCCCATTGTCACCTCCTGTTGCAGTGGGCGGCTGTCAGGACCCACTGTGGTCGGATGAGGACCCCCCCGCAGCGCAGGGGGCCGTAGATCAGGGCCTGAGCCGGGCGGGAGCGGGGGAGGCAGGGGGAGCCCCCGATGATCCGACCCTCGTCCTCCGGGGGGGGCACCGAGGTGGCACCTGGGGACACGGGGGACAAGGAAGTGACACCTGGGGACAAGGGGGAGAAGGGGGTGGCACCTGGGGACAGGGGGGGACACGGGGGTGGCACCCCCAGGGCACAGCGGGGGAGGCACGGGGAGCCCCCGATGATCCGACCCTCGTCCTCCTCGGGGGGCACCGGGGTGGCACCTGGGGACACGGGGACAAGGGGGTGACACCTGGGACATGGGACACCTGGGGTGGCACCTCTGACACCAAGGTGGCACCTGGGACATGGGGGTCAAGGGGGTGGCACCTCCGTGTGGCATCTCTGTGGTGACAGGGGACACCTGGGGTGGCACCTGGGACATGGGGGGACAAGGGGGTGACACCTGGGGACACCTGGGGTGGCATCTCATGGGGACACCGGGGGTGGCACCTCTGACAGCGGGGGTGGCACCTGTGACACGAGGGAGAGGGAGGTGGCACCTGGTGACACCTGGGACATGGGGACAAGGGGACAACAAGGTGACACCCCTGACACCGAGGGTGGCACCTGGGGACAAGGGGGGACAAGGGGGTGACACCTGGGGACACCTGGGGTGGCATCTCATGGGGACACCAGGGGTGGCACCTGTGACACTGAGGGACAGGGAGGTGGCACCTCCTGGGGACAGGGGGGACAAGGAGGTGACACCTGGGACACCTGGGGACAGGGGGGGACACGGGGGTGGCAGGGGGAGCCCCCGATGATCCGGCCCTCGTCCTCCGGGGGGGGCACCGAGGTGGCACCTGGGGACAAGGAGGTGGCAGTTGGGGACACGAGGACAAGGGGACAAGGTGGTGGCACCTGGGGACACGGGGGTGGCACCTGTGACACCGAGGATGGCACCTGGGGACAAGGGGGACAAGGGGACACGAGGGTGACACCTGGGACAGGGGGGGACAAGGGGGTGACACCCGGGACATGGGGGTGGCACCTCTGACACCAGGGGTGGCACCTGCTGGGGACACCGCATGTGGCACCTGGGACATCTCAGGACATGGGGGTGGCACCTGGAGGACACCAGGGTGACACCTGAGACACCGAGGGTGGCACCTCTGTGGTGACACGGGACACAGGGGACATGGGGGTGATACCTGGGACAAGGGGGTGACACCTGGGACATGGGGGACACCTGGGGTGGCACCTCTGACACCTGGGGACAGGGGGGACAAGGGGGTGACACCTGGGGACATGGAGGTGACACCTGGGACACTGGGGTGGCACCTCTGACACCTGGGGACATGGAGGTGGCACCTGGGGACAGGGGGGACAAGGGGGTGGCACCTGAGACAATGGGGGTGACACCTGGGGACAGAGGGGACAAGGGGATGGCACCTCTGACACCTGGGGTGGCACCTCATGGGGGCATCGGGTGTGGCACCTCTGGGACACCAGGGATGACACCTGGGATGACACCTGGGGACAAGGGGGTGACACCTGGGGACACCTGGGGTGGCATCTCATGGGGACACCGGGGGTAGCACCTGTGACACCGAGGGACAGGGAGGTGGCACCTGGGACATGGGGGTGACACCTGGGGACAAGGGGGTGACACCTCTGACACTGAGGTGGCACCTGGGGACATGAGGGACAAGGGGGTGGCACCTCCTGTGGGGACATGGAGGTGGCACCTGGGACATCTGAGGGTAAGGGGGTGGCACCTGGGGACAGGGGGGACAAGGAGGTGACACCTGGGGACAAGGGGACAAGATGGTGGCGCCTGGGGACACAGGGGTGGCACCTCTGACACCGAGGGACAGGGAGGTGGCACCTCCTGTGGGGACATGGAGGTGGCACCTGGAGACAAGGAGGTGACACCTGGGACATCTGAGGACAAGAGGGTGACACCTGGGACATGAGGGACAAGGGGGTGGCACCTCCTGTGGGGACATGGAGGTGGCACCTGGGACATCTGAGGACAAGGGGGTGGCACCTGGGGACAGGAGGGACAAGGAGGTGACACCTGGGACACCTGGGGACAAGGAAGTGGCACCTGGGACAAGGGGGTGGCACCTTGAAGAGGACCTGGGCCACCAAATGTGTCCCCGGAGCCAGCGGAGGTGGCACCTCCTGGGGACACCTGGGGTGGCACCTGGGACATCTGAGGACATGGGGGTGACACCTCTGACACCGAGGTGGCACCTGGGGACAAGGGACACTTGGGACATGGGGGTGACACCTGGGACACCTGGGACAAGGGGGTGGCACCTCTGACACCGGGGGTGGCACCTGGGACAAGGGGGACAAGGAAGTGACACCTGGGGACAAGGAGGACACGGGGGACACACCTGGGACATGGGGGTGACACCTGGGACACCTGGGGACAAGGAAGTGGCACCTGGGACACCGGGGGTGTGGCACCTTCAAGGGGACCTGGGCCACCAGGTGTGGCACTTTTATAGGGCCACCAGGTGTGTCCCTTGGGCCACCGGGTGTGGCACCTCCAAGGGTGGGGGGGCAGCTGTGCCCAGGTGTGTCCCAGGTGTGTCCCCAGGTCCCCCCAGGTGTGTCCCAGGTGTCCCCAGGTGTCCCCAGGTGTGTCCCAGGTGTGTCCCAGGTCCCCCCAGGTGTCCCCAGGTGTCCCCAGGTGTGTCCCAGGTGTGTCCCA
>NW_020921225.1:0-779 GCF_003984885.1 Neopelma chrysocephalum
GGGGGGGACTGGGAGGGACTGGGAGGGGACTGGTTTATACTGGGAGGAGACTGAGAGGCACTGGGAGTGAACTGGGATGAACTGGGAGGGACTGGGAGGGGATTGGGATGAACTGGGAGGGCCTGGGAGGGAACTGGTTAATACTGGGTGTTACTGGGAGCCGTGGGCGTGGCCTAAGACATTCAGTGGGCGGAGCCTCCCCCTGACCCCGCCCCTTTTTCCCGCAGGGATTCGGGTTTTTGAACCTCGTGCTCTGGGCCGGCGGCTCCTGGTTCATCTACAAGGAAACGCCCCTTCACCGCCCGGCCCCGCCCCCCACCCAGGGCCCCGCCCCTTCCGCCATCTGACCCCGCCCCTCGCCCCACCCACCCACTGGCCCCGCCCCCTCCCCCCTCCAGGGCTTTTATTTTGGGGGTTTTTTGTGGTTTTGGGGGGGGTTTGGGGGCGTGGCTTGGGGTTGTTGGGGGCGTGGCTTGGGGTTGTCGAGGGCGTGGCCAGTGGGGACGGGGGGAGGGGAAGCCTGGGAGGGGTTGGGGTGGTTTTGGATGGTGACCCTTGACCTTTGGGTGACCTTTGACCTCGGTTGACCTTGAGTTGACCTTTGGGTGACCCTTGACCTCAGTTGACCTTGGGTTGGCCTTGGGTTGACCTTTGGGTGACCCTTGACCTCGGTTGACCTTGGGATGGTCTTGGGTTGACCTTTGGGTGACCCTTGACCTCAGTTGACCTTGGGTTGGTCTTCATTGACCTTGAGTTGACCCTTGGGTTGGTCTTGACTT
>NW_020921226.1:0-761 GCF_003984885.1 Neopelma chrysocephalum
CCCCCAGGCGTCCCCAGGTATGTCCCCAGGTGTGTCACCCCCAGGTGTGTCCCCAGGTGTCCCCAGGTGTGTCATCCCCCCAGGTGTCCCCAAGTGTGTCACCCCCAGGTGTCCCCAGGTGTGTTCCCAATTGTGTCATCCCCCCAGGTGTGTCCCAGGTGTCCCCAGGTGTGTCCCAGGTGTGTCACCTCCCCGGATGGTCACGGCCCGGCCCCGGTAGAAGTCCCCGAGCGTCACCGTGTCCCCCTGTTTGGTGGCCACGATCCGGACGGTCCTGGCGGAGTCGGGGCAGGTCCCCGCCGTGTCCCCAACCCCGGCGCCGCTTTCGGGGCCCCCCCAGGTGTCCCCGGAGCCGGAGGAGGAGGGGCAGAAGGACTTGTACTTCCAGGTGACGATGGGGGGGGGCCCGGAGGTCCCCACCTGGAACTGGCAGCGGATCAGCACCGGCTGGAACAGCAGGGCCACCGTGCGGGGGTCGGGGACCGTCACCTGCAGGGGGGTGACACAGGGGGCTGGGGGGGCAGGGGGGGGTCACTGTCACCTGCTGTCACCCCCTGTCCCTCCCTCTCCCCCCTTCTGCCCCCCCAGGTGCTTCCCCCCCCTTAATTAAACCTAATTTACCCCCCACGCCTTAATTGCCCCCCCAGAGCGCCCGCGTGCCCCCCCAATTACCCCCAGGCCCCCTCGGCCCCTAATTACCCCTTGATTACCCTCAGGCCCCTAATTACCCTGTTCGTGACCCCTTAATTGCTCTCCAGCCC
>NW_020921227.1:0-359 GCF_003984885.1 Neopelma chrysocephalum
TGGGGCTGCTGTCGTCTGTGATGGCTTGAAGGGCTGGAAGAGAGAGGAACAGAGCCAAGGTCAGAGCCCGGATCGGTGGTGACGCGAGGAGCCCCTCCTGCCTGGGCCATGCCACCAAGCTCTTGCCATTGCCAGGAGGGAGCAGGGCCCAGCAGGATCAGGCAGAAGGCGCTGGCCAGCAATACCCCCCCGTGGCCCTGAAATGTCTCTCTGCTCTGCCCACGCCACCCCTCATCCCTGCAGGGAGCAGAGCCCTGCGCAGCCAGGGCAGGATTGCAGCTGCCTGCCCAGGGTCTGTGCTCCTCCAGCAGCCCCCAGTGCCCTCACTCACCATCGATGATGAGCTGCAGCTCATTGGG
>NW_020921228.1:0-812 GCF_003984885.1 Neopelma chrysocephalum
CCCCCCAAACCCCTGGACTCTTGATCCCCTGGTTCTCCAGCAGCCCAGCCCACACAGCCCCCCAGCACCCTGAGCACCCCAGACCCCTGATCCCCTGATCCATCCAGAGCCTGGACACCCAACCCCCCAAAACGCCCAGAACCCCGGACCCCTGGCACCCCGGACCCACAGCCCCTTGGCACCCCGGACCCACAGCCCCCTGGCACCCTCGACCCACAGCCCCCTGGCACCCCGGACCCACAGCCCTCTGGCACCCTGGACCCACAGTCCCCTGGCACCCCGGACCCACAGCCCCTTGGCACCCTGCACCCACAGCCCCCTGGCACCTCGGTTCCTCCGTCCCCCATTCCCCCGGCCCCGCCCCAGCCCTCCCACCCTGTTCAGGTTGCCGAAGGAGCCGGGGCCGCGCCCCACGATGTAGCAGGCGGGGGCCGAGGGCTTGTCCACCAGGCGGGGGCCCAGCACGGTGGGCAGGCGGTAGGCGGCCGGGCCTGGGGGGGCACAGGGCTCAGGGGGGCACAGGGGTACCCCCCCGGGGGTGGGGAGGGAGGGCTCAGCCCGGGAATGGCGGGGGAAGGCTCAGCCCAACACAGGGATGATGGGGAGCCCAGTCTGCCTCAGGGGGAGGGGGAGGGCAGCCCAAGGCGGGTCACACTCTAGGGGGGATGATGGGGGTCCCAGCCCAGTGGGAATGATGGACATCCCACCCCAGAGGGGGTGATGGGGGTCCCGGCCCAAGGAGGACATGGGGGTCCCAGCCTGAGCATGATGGGGGTCCCAGCCCAGGAATGATGGGGGGTCCCAGGCCAGCC
>NW_020921228.1:822-2189 GCF_003984885.1 Neopelma chrysocephalum
ATGATGGGGGTCCCAGCCCAGGAATGATGGGGGGTCCCAGGCCAGCCCAGGAAGAGATGATGGGGGTCCCAGCCCAGGGATGATGGGGGTCCCAGCCCAGGGGGGAGATGGGAGACCCACCCCAGATGGGATGATGGGGACCCCCGCCCAGCCCAGGCAGAGGTTGTGGAGTCCCAGCCTGGGGATGACGGGGATTCCAGCCCAGATGGGATGATGGGGATCCCAGTCCAGCCCAGCCCATCCCGGGGAGGCCTCTGGGAATCCCATCCCTGCTCCCCTCCCTTACCCGGAGTCTCCTGCGCTCCGAACTCGCGGGGGCGGGAGCGCAGGAAGGAGGTGGGTGCGCTGGGATAGGCCCACTTGTCCGCCCTCTCCGGGGCATAATGCGCTGGGGAGGGACAGGGGGGTGAGCCGCGGGCACGGCCGGGGGGTCCCCGGCCCCGGGGGGGTGTCCCGGCCCCCGCTGACCTGGCCCGGGGGTCTTGCTGGCGGTGTCGGCGCGGGGGCGGCCGCAGATTGTGTGTGCGGGGATGCCGTCCTGGCCGCGGTGGGTGAGGCCGGGCCGCACCAGGTACTGGGGCCCGGGGGAGCGGCTCTCCTGCTCCGCCGGCAGCCGCAGCCCGAAGGTGTAGGCGGGGGCGCGGCTCCGGGTGGGGTCGTGCTGGTTGTAACCTGGGGGTGTAACCTGCTGGTGTAACGCCTGGGGCAGCGCCCCGGCCTCCCGAGCCCCCCCTCCCGCGCCCCCCACTCACCGACGTTGCCGGGGACCCCGTACTTGGGGCCGGGGGTGCGGTACTGGGCGGAGATGGGCCCCCGGGGGCGGTGGGGTCGCCAGGAGCCCACCCAGCCGTTGTCGGACATGGCGAGTCCCGATGGAAGCGCCCCCTCCTCAGCCTGGCCCCCCCGCCCGGGAGATGTGGGTGCCAGAGCCCAGCTGCCCACGGTGGGCGCTGTGTGGCAGCAGCGGTGCCGGCGTGCGGTGGTGGCACCGGCAGCGTGGTGACTGTGGCACGGCGGCGGCGGCACCGGCACCGGCACCGGCGCCGCCGGCGCGGTGACCGCGGTGTCACAATGGACCGGGGCTTCCAGGGCTCCAAACCCCCGCGCCGACCCCCGGCACCGCCGTGCTCGGCACCCCCGGGGGCGGCAACACCGGGAACCGCAGGGAAGGAACGCCGGGAACAGCGCGGGTACAGCCCCGGCACCTCGGGGATGCAGCCCCGGCATCGCACGGAGAAACTCCCGGCACCCCGTGGGTACATCCCGGCACCCCGGGAATACAGCCCCGGCATCCCATGGATGTAGCCCCCAGCATCCCGGGAATACAGCCTCGGCATCCCATGGATGCAGCCCCCAGCATCCCGTGA
>NW_020921229.1:0-1187 GCF_003984885.1 Neopelma chrysocephalum
GTGTCAGGTTCGGCAGCAAGGAGGAGTACATGGCGTTCATGAACGAGTTCCTGGAGCTGGAGTGGGCCAGCATGCAGCAGTTCCTCTACGAGATCTCCAACCTGGACACGCTCACCAACAGCACCAGCTTCGAGGGGTACATCGACCTGGGCCGCGAGCTCTCCACGCTGCACGCGCTGCTCTGGGAGGTCATGTCGCAGCTCAGCAAGGTAACGCACCTGGGAAACCCCCACGGCCTCACCTGGGCACCTGGGAGGGTCACCTGGGGGTCACCTGGGCCGCGAGCTCTCCACGCTGCACACGCTGCTCTGGGAGGTCATGTCGCAGCTCAGCAAGGTAACGCACCTGGGAAACCCCCCCACGGCCTCACCTGGGCACCCCACGGCCTCACCTGAGCACCTGGGAGGGTCACCTGGGGGTCACCTGGGGCTTACCTGGGGGTCACCTGTGCACCCACAGCCTCACCTGAGCACCCACGGCCTCACCTGGGGGTCACCTGGGGGGTGGTCACAGGGATGGACACGCTGCACGCGCTGCTCTGGGAGGTCATGTCACAGCTCAGCAAGGTACCGCACCTGGGCAACTCCCCCCACCGCCTCACCTGGGCGCCCACGGCCTCACCTGAGCACCCGCGGCCTCACCTGTGCACCTGGGAGGGTCACCTGGGGGTCACCTGTGTACCCACAACCTCACCTGAGCACCAGGGCGGGTCACCTGGGGATCTCCTGGGGGGTCACCTGTGCACCCATGGCCTCGCCTGGGCACCCACGGCCTCACCTGGGCGCCCACTGCCTCACCTGTGCACCCACAACCTCACCTGTGCACCCACAGCCTCACCTGGGGGTCACCTGTGCACCCACAGCCTCACCTGAGCACCCACGGCCTCACCTGGGCACCCATGGCCTCACCTAGGGGTCACCTGTGCACCTGGGAGGGTCACCTGGGGATCTCCTGGGGGGTCACCTGTGCACACACGGCCTCACCTGAGCGCCCGTGACCTCACCTGAGCAACCACGGCCTCACCTGGGGGTCACCTGGGGGTGGTCACAGGGATGGACACGCTGCATGTGCTGCTCTGGGAGGTCATGTCACAGCTCAGCAAGGTAACGCACCTGGGAAACCCCACCCGGCCTCACCTGGGCACCCACGGCCTCACCTGGGCACCCACGGCCTCACCTGTGCACCCA
>NW_020921230.1:0-502 GCF_003984885.1 Neopelma chrysocephalum
GGGGGGGGAGGCGATTTTGGGCTGGTCATGTTTATTTTGAGGGGTTTCCCCTTATTTTTGGGATACTGAGCCCCCTTTTTGCATCCCCCCCCCCCAGGCTGCCCACGGTGGGGAGGAAGAAGAGGGTGAAGGCCCCGGGAGCCCCCCAAAAATAAAGAGTTTCAGCAGCCCCCAAAAATAAAGAGTTTCAGCAGCCCCCGACTCTGCTCTTCACTTTGGGGTGGGTGCACCTGAGGAATTGGGGGACACATTTAACACCAGTTTTTCCCCATTTCCCCTCACGTTTCCCCTCACATTTCCCGCCATTTTGTCCCCTCGCATTTCCCTCCATTTCCCCTCGCATTTCCTGCCATTTTCCCCTCACATTTCCCACCCTTTTCCCCTCATATTCCTGCCCTTTTCCTCTCACATTTCCCACCTTTTTCCCCTCATATTCCCGCCATTTTGTCCCCTCACATTTCCCTCCCTTTTCCCCTCACATTTCCCTTCATTTTCCCCCCAC
>NW_020921231.1:0-639 GCF_003984885.1 Neopelma chrysocephalum
ACAGGAGGAACAGGCAGGGAAGGGACAGGAGGAACAGGCAGGGAGGGACAGGAGGAACAGGCAGGGAGGGACAGGAGGAACAGGCAGGGAGGGACAGGAGGAACAGGCAGGGAGGGGACACATGGAGCAGGTGAGGAACGGACAGGAGGAACAGGCAGGGAGGGGACAGGAGCGGACACGAGGAGCAGGCAGGGGACACACGGAGCAGGTGAGGAGGGGGCACGAGGAGCAGCCCCCCCTTTTCTATCAGTGAGGGAAGGGGCAGCTGGAACCTGGCACGGAGGAGAGCAGGGAGGCTCTGGGGATGCTCTGGGAATGCTCTGGGAATGCTCTGGGGATGCTCTCAGGTGATACTCAGGGGATGCTCTGGGAGTGCTCTCAAGTGCTCTGGGGATGCTCTGGGGATGTTCTGGGGATGCTCAGGGGATGCTCAAGGGCTGCTCTCCAGTGATGCTCCAGTGATGCTCAGGTGGTGCTTTTATGATGCTCTGGGAATGCTCTGGGGATGCTCTGGGACTGCTCTCAGGGGATGCTCTGGGCGTGCTCTCAGGTGCTCTGGGGATGCTCTAGGGATGCTCTGGGGATGCTTTGGGAATGCTCTGGGGCTGCTCTCAGGTGATATTCAGGGGATGCTCTCCA
>NW_020921232.1:0-313 GCF_003984885.1 Neopelma chrysocephalum
ACCCCACGGACCAAGTGCAAAAATTCCGATTTTATTGAGCAAAGCGAGAAGGGGGGAGGAGGGACCCCAAATCCGAGGGGGGGACCCCAAATCCGGGGGGGGGGACACCCCAAATACAGAAGGAGGGACCCCAAAACCGGGGGGAGAGGGGGCTGGGGGAGGATCCCAGTTTGGGGTGGGGGGTCCCCAGGGTGCCCAGGGGGATTTGGGGGTCCCAGGGGATGGTCTGGGAGTCCCAGGGGTGGTTTGGGGGTCCCAGCCGAATTTTGGGGGTCCCTGGGGGTTTCTGGGGTATTTTGCGGGGCCCCCCCCC
>NW_020921233.1:0-877 GCF_003984885.1 Neopelma chrysocephalum
CGGTTGCACTCATGGTGGGGGTCCCGGTCTGTATGGGGGGGGGATCCTGGTGCATCCGGGGGGGGTCCTGGTGCATATTGGGGGTGTTCCGGTGCCCTCGGGGGGGTCTCGGTTCTCTCGGGGGCGCATTTGGGGGGGGTCCCAGTCCCCCGGTACCAGTTGCACACGGGGGGATCCCGGTTCGGTTGAGGGGGTCCCAGCTCCCCTCGGGGGGGTCCCGGCCCCCCCGTCCCCCCCCCTTTCCCCCCGCCAGGGGGCGCCCCCCGCCCGTTCCCGGTGTCCCGGAGCCGCCGCGGGGGGGGCGCGGGGGGGACACGGAGGCGGCTCCTGGGAGAAGGAGGGGGGGGGGGGCACGGGGAGGGGGGGACACGGGGCGGGACGTGGGGCGGGGGCGGCCGCCGCTTCCTGTGCGCGATCGCGGCGGAGCGGGAGCGGCCGGAGGTACCGGGAACGGGGGGCAGCGCCGCACCGGGCGGGGGGCGCGGGGAGAGGGGGACGGGGTCCCGGTGCCGGTGCCGGTGCCGGTGCCGGTGCCGGTGCCGGTCCCTACCGGGCCCCCGGGCCCCCTTCCCCCGTCCGGGATCGCGGCCGCGACCCCATCCCCCCGCTCCTCCGCCCCCCCTCTCCCCGGCTGCCGTTCCCGGTGCCCCCTTCCCGCTCCCCCCGGACATTGGGTCCCCCCTTTTTCCCGTCCCCGCCACCCCCCGTCTCTGCACCCTGACCCCGGCACCCCTTGTCCCGCCCCCGCACCGCGAACCTTGCACCCCGTCCTATCCCCGCACCCCTTGTCCCATCCCGCTTCCCCTGCACCCCCATCCCTGCACCCCAATCCCTGCACCCCAATCCCTGCACCCCAATCCCTGCACCCCAAACCCTG
>NW_020921233.1:977-1338 GCF_003984885.1 Neopelma chrysocephalum
GCACCCTGTCCCCGCACCCCAAACCCTGCACCCCAAACCCTCTACCCCAAACCCTCCACCCAAACTCTGCACCCAGTCCCTGCACCCCAAACCCTGACCCTGCACCCCAAACCCTGTACCCTAAACCCTGCACCCTGTCCCTGCACCCTTCATCCCCTCTCTGCACCCCAAACCCTGCACCCCAAACCCTGTCCCTGCACCCCAAACCCTGCACCCTGAACCCTGAACCCTGTCCCTGCACCCCTTATCCTGTCCCTCCACCCCAAACCCTGCACCCAGTCCCTGCACCCCAAACCCAGTCCCTGCACCCCAAACCCTGCACCCCAAACCCTGCACCTCTCATCCCATCCCTGCACCCCAA
>NW_020921234.1:0-768 GCF_003984885.1 Neopelma chrysocephalum
GAGGAAGAGGAGCCTGAAACGAGCCCTTTGGAGGAAGAGGAGCCTGAGGAGAGCCCAGAGGAGGAAGAAGAGCCTGAAACCAGTCCTTTGGAGGAAGAAGAGCCTGAAACGAGCCCTTTGAAGGAAGAAGAGCCTGAAACGAGCCCTTTGGAGGAAGAGGAGCCTGAAACGAGCCCTTTGGAGGAAGAGGAGCCCGAAGAAAGCCCAGAGGAGGAAGAGGAGCCCGAGGAGAACCCAGAGGAGCCCGAGGAGCCCGGTGAGAGCTCCCTGGAGTTGGAGCTCTCTGGGGTGGATCCAACCCTCCTCGTGGAGCTGGTGACCAGACTGCAAGGTTTGGGATCCTCCCCCCAGAGCCCCCCAAAGCCTGCAGGGGGTGGCAGAGGTTTGGGGTCTGTCCCTGGTTCGGAAGGTGGGGTTGGTGCTGGCAGGTGAGGGGGCTCTGGAGAGGGAGGATCCTCCCTCATCCCTACCCCTGCTCCTATCCCAGGATACGGGGGAACATGTGGGTCAGACCCCCCGGGGCACAGACAGGGGCTGGGAATGCTCCTGCGTCCTTGTCCCTGCTCCTGAATCCCTGTCCCTGCTCCCACATCCCTGTCCTTCCTCCAAAATCCCTGTCCTTGCTCCCACATCCCCATCTCTGCTCCCAAATCCCTGTCCCTTCTCCTGCATCCCTGTCCTTGCTCCCACATCCCTGTCCCTGCTCCTGCATCCCTGTCCCTTCTCCTGCATCCCTGTCCCTGCTCCCAAATCCCTGTCCCTGCTCCC
>NW_020921235.1:0-615 GCF_003984885.1 Neopelma chrysocephalum
GGGGGGGTGGGGGAAACCCCCCGTGGATGAGACGGGGAAGCCGCTTTACGGGGACGTGTTCGGGACCAACGCGGCCGAGTTCCAGGTAATGGGGACCCCCCCTGGGACCCCCAGATCCCTGGGACCACCCTGGGAACCCCCCAAATCCCCGGGACTACCCTGGGACCCCCCCGGGATCCCCAAACCCCTGGGACCACCCTGGGAACCCCCCAAATCCCTGGGAACCCCCTGTGACCCCCTCCGGGACCCCCAAACCCATGGGACCCCCCTGGGGCCCCCTGGCACCCCCAAACCCCTGGGACCCCCCTGGGACCTCCCCGGGACCCCCAAACCCCTGGGACTGCCCCAAATCCCCGGGACCACCCTGGGAACCCCCTAAATCCCTGGGACCATCCTGGGACCCCCTCGGGACTCCTAAATCCATGGGATCCCCCTGGGACCTCCCCCAAATCCCCAGGACCACCTTGGGACCCCCCCAGGACCCCCAAACCCCTGGGACCACCCTGGGAACCCCCCCCAATCCCCGGGACTACCCTGGGAACCCCTTGGCACCCCCGAACCCCTGGGACCCCCTCCAAATCCCTGGGACTACTCTGGGACCCCCAAACCCCCGAG
>NW_020921235.1:715-1071 GCF_003984885.1 Neopelma chrysocephalum
CCCCCCCAGACGAAGGAGGAGGAGGAGGAGATCGACCGAACCCCCTGGGGGGAACTGGAGCCCTCGGACGAGGAATCCTCGGAAGAGGAGGAGGAGGAGGAAAGTGATGAAGAAAAACCGGATGAGACCGGATTCATCACCCCTGCCGACAGGTCAGGGACCACCCCCAGCACCCAGGGACCCCCCCAGCACCCAGGGACCCCCCCCCAGCACCCACAGGGACCCCCCAGAACCCCCTGAGCCCCCCAAATCCCCCCACTGTGGGCTGATCCTCCCGGGGTTGTCCTTGGGGTGGGAATGGGGTCCATCCCCCCCCAGGGACAGGTTGGGGACTCCCCAGCACCCCTTGGGACCCC
>NW_020921236.1:0-608 GCF_003984885.1 Neopelma chrysocephalum
GGGGGGGGCCTGGCTGCAGGGGGTGGCTGTTTTCGGGTTGGTGGGCGCGGGGCTGCGGGCGCTGCTGAGGCACCTCCTGCCCCTGGCCGGGCTCTACGCGCTGCTCCAGGCCCTGGTGCTGCTCGCCAGCCTCAGGCCCCCCCTCCGGACACCCCCCGAAAACCCGCCCGGGACCCCCCCGCGGGGACCCCCGGATGGGAGGGAACCCCCCCGGCAGCGCCCCGAGGAGCCCCAAGGGGAGGGGGAGGAGTGGTGGGACCCCCTCTGCGAGGGGAAGGGCAGAGGGAGGGGGGAACCTGAGGAGTAGGGGAGAGACCCCCCCAGCAACCTCCACCCCCCCACTTGGGGTTGGGAGGGGAGGGGGTCCCGCTGGCCCACCGGGATCTCCTGCTTGGGCTACTGGGAGCAATAATGGACCACTGGGAATAGTCATGGACCACCCTGAGCCACCCCGGGACCACCAGAACCCCCCCGAGACCCTTCACAGACCACCAGGAACACTCATGGACCACCCTGAGACCACCAGAAACCCCCCTGGGACTCCTCACAGACCACCAGGAACACTCATGGACCACCCTGAGCCACTCAGGGACCACCAGAACCCCCCC
>NW_020921237.1:0-382 GCF_003984885.1 Neopelma chrysocephalum
CCCCCCCCCAGGCGGCGGCGGCGGGTTCGGCGAGGAGCGGCGTGGGGGCAACCACATGGGGCAGGGGGGCTACTAAGGGGTACTAGGATGGTGGGGGCTACCACCGGGAGAAGAGTGGCTACCAAGGGGTGGGACCCCCCAAAAAAGGCCCCCGTGACATCCCCGTGTCCCCCCCCCCAGGCAGCGGCGGTTTCGGCGAGGAGCGGCGCGGGGGCAACCACATGGGGAAGGGGGGCTACCAATGGCCAAGGGGGGCTACCAGGGGGTGCGACCCCCCAAAAAAGGTCACTCTGACATCTCTGTCCCCCCCCCCAGGTGGCGGCGGCGGGTTCGGCGAGGAGCGGCGCGGGGGCCGCGGGGGCTTCGAGCGCGGGGGCTACCG
>NW_020921237.1:482-849 GCF_003984885.1 Neopelma chrysocephalum
GGGTTGGGGGCTACCACATGGGGTAAGGGGGACTACCAAAGGACCATGGGGGGCTAGCAGGGGTGGGGGGCCACCACATGGGTAAGAGGGGCTACCAACCACCAAGGGGGGCTACCAAGGGGGTGGGGGCCACCACGTGGGTAAGAGTGGCTACCAAGGGGTGGGACCCCCCAAAAAAGGCCCCTGTGTCCCCCCCCCCAGGCGGCGGCGGCGGGTTCGGCGAGGAGCGGCGTGGGGGCAACCACATGGGGCAGGGGGGCTACTAAGGGGTACTAGGATGGTGGGGGCTACCACCGGGAGAAGAGTGGCTACCAAGGGGTGGGACCCCCCAAAAAAGGCCCCCGTGACATCCCCGTGTCCCCCCCCC
>NW_020921238.1:0-214 GCF_003984885.1 Neopelma chrysocephalum
CTGTCCAGGTACTGCCTGCAGGACAGGGGGCTGTGAGCGGGGCTGGGGGGCTTGGGGGGGGTCCCGAGCCCCCCAACTTCCCCCGGGGAAGTGGAGTCTGGGGGCTGGGAAGGGCAGGAATGGGGATCCAGGGGGTCCCAGGGTCCAAGAAAAGGGGGTCTGGGGTCTGGGAGAGGTGGGATGGCCTGGAAAGGGGGCACGGGGGGGGGGGGGG
>NW_020921238.1:314-942 GCF_003984885.1 Neopelma chrysocephalum
CCACAATGGGCTCAGGGATTTATTGGGGGGTCCAAGCCCACTACAACGGGCTCAGGGCTTTATTGGGGGGTCCAATCCCACCACAAGGGGCTCAGGGTTTTTTTGGGGGGTCCAATCCCACCACGAGGGGCTCAGGCTTTTATTGGGGGGCACAATGCCACAGTGTTGGGCTCAGGGCTTTATTGGGGGTCCGTTGCCCAAAGGACTCAGGGATGTATTCGGGGGTCCCATTTACGGGCTCAGGGCTTTATTGGGGGTCCCACAACGGGCTCAGCATTTCCCTGGGGGTCCATGCCCGGTGGTCTCGGCCCTCAGGACTGCCCCTCACTCTTGCCCAGGTCCAGCAGGGACGAGAAGAGCCCCAGGAAGTTGCTCTTCAGCTCCTGTGCCAGCGGTGCCAGCTGCTTGTTGGCTCTGTCCAGGTACTGCCTGCAGGACAGGGGGCTGTGAGCGGGGCTGGGGGGCTTGGGGGGGGTCCCGAGCCCCCCAACTTCCCCCGGGGAAGTGGAGTCTGGGGGCTGGGAAGGGCAGGAATGGGGATCCAGGGGGTCCCAGGGTCCAAGAAAAGGGGGTCTGGGGTCTGGGAGAGGTGGGATGGCCTGGAAAGGGGGCACGGGGGGGGGGGGGG
>NW_020921239.1:0-182 GCF_003984885.1 Neopelma chrysocephalum
CCCAGGGGGAGGGAGGGGTCAAATGGGGACAGGGGGGTTGATAGGGAGGGGAGGGGCTTATTGGGAGTGGGTGTGGCTTCCTGGGGACGGGTGGGGCTTGTGGAAAGGGGAGGGGTTTGGTGGAGAGAGGCGGGGCCGGAATGGCCGCCGGGACCCGCCCAGGGGGAGGGAGGGGTCACCTG
>NW_020921239.1:282-925 GCF_003984885.1 Neopelma chrysocephalum
TCAAACTTCACCTGAACCCCCCCAAAACCCCTTAAAACCCCCAAATTTTTGGGGTGACCCCCCCAAAAAAAAAAACCCCCCGCAGCAAAACCCTGCAGCGGAACCGCAAGATGGGGATGGGCCGCAAGAAGTTCAACATGGACCCCAAAAAGGTGAGATTTGGGGGGTCCCTGAGGTCCCTCAGCCCCG
Source organism: Neopelma chrysocephalum (assembly GCF_003984885.1). Taxonomy (NCBI): domain Eukaryota; kingdom Metazoa; phylum Chordata; class Aves; order Passeriformes; family Pipridae; genus Neopelma; species Neopelma chrysocephalum. The sequence continues at coordinate 472 of NW_020921239.1, forward strand.
GGGGGGGGTCGGGGAGGGGCTGAACCCCCCCAAATGTTGGGATTTTGGGATTTTTGGGATTTTTGGGGGCGCAGGGGATCCAGTTCCTGGTGGAGAACGAGCTGCTGCGTCACACGGCCGAGGACATCGCCCGCTTCCTCTACAAGGGGGAGGGGCTCAACAAAACCGCCATCGGGGACTACCTGGGAGAGAGGTGGGCGGGGCAGGGGCGGGGCCAGGGGTGGGTGGGGCCGGGGAGGGGTGGGCGGGGCCGGAATCGCCATCAGGGCACGCCCAGGGGGAGGGAGGGGTCAAATGGGGACAGGGGGGTTGATAGGGAGGGGAGGGGCTTATTGGGAGTGGGTGTGGCTTCCTGGGGACGGGTGGGGCTTGTGGAAAGGGGAGGGGTTTGGTGGAGAGAGGCGGGGCCGGAATGGCCGCCGGGACCCGCCCAGGGGGAGGGAGGGGTCACCTG
>NW_020921240.1:0-817 GCF_003984885.1 Neopelma chrysocephalum
GACCCCCGGGACACGGGAGGGACCCCCGGATAGGGGAGGGACCCCAGGACACTCGTGGGACACACCTGAGACCCCCGGGACAGGAGAGGGACCCCCGGGACACGCGTGGGACCCTCGGGATAGGGGAGGGACCCCAGGACACTCGTGGGACACACCTGAGACCCCCCGGGATAGGGGAGGGACCCCGAGACACGAGTGGGACACACCTGGGACCCCCGGCAGACCCGTGGGACCCCCGAGACACAAAGGGGACACTTGTGGTACCCGTGGGACCCCCTCGGGAGACCTGAAGGACCTCCCGGCACACACGTGGGACCCCCGGGACACGAGAGGGACACTCGGGATAGGGGAGGGACCCCCACACACGCGTGGGACCCTCCTGGGACCCCTCGGGACGTGGGAGGGACCCCCAGGACACCTTTGGAACCACCGACAAACCTGAGGGACCCTCGGGACACGAGAGGGACCCCCGGGACACACCTGAGACCCCCGGGATAGGGGAGGGACCCTGAGACACGCGTGGGACACACCTGGGACCCACGGGACAGGAGAGGGACCCCCGGGATAGGGCGGGGACCCCGAGACACGCGTGGGACACACCTGAGACCCCCGGGACACACCTCGGACCCCCGGGACAGGAGAGGGACCCCAAGATACTCGTGGGACCCCCCCGGGACACGGGAGGGACCCCGAGACACGCGTGGGACACTCGAGGGACCCCCGAGACACGAGAGGGACCCCCGGGACAGGGGAGGGCCCCCCGGGACACTCGTGGGACACTCGACGGACCCCCGAGACACGAGAGGGACCCCCGGGA
>NW_020921240.1:827-973 GCF_003984885.1 Neopelma chrysocephalum
CGTGGGACACTCGACGGACCCCCGAGACACGAGAGGGACCCCCGGGACACTCGTGGGACCCCCGGGACACTCGAGGGACCCCCGAGACACTTCTGGAACCCCCGAGACACGAGAGGGACCCCCGGGATAGGGGAGGGACCCCCCCC
>NW_020921241.1:0-962 GCF_003984885.1 Neopelma chrysocephalum
ACACCCAAAGACCTCAAAATTCACCCTAAATACACCCAAAAGGCCCCAAATCCACCCAAAACCACCCGAAATGCACCCAAAATACACCAAAAATACACCCAAAGACCCCAAAATTCACCGAAAATACACCCAAAAAGCCCCAAATCCACCCAAAATCCTCCCCAAAATCCACACAAAAAAGCCCCAAATCCACCCAAAACACACCCAAAGACCCCCCAAATCCACAAAATACAACCAAAATACACTCAAAACCCCCCAAATCCACCCGAAATACACCAAAAATACACCAAAATACACTCAAAATACACCCAAAGACACCCAAAAAGCCCCAAATCCACCCGAAATACACCCAAAAACACCCAAAACCACCCGAAATCCATCCGAAATACACCCAAAATCCACCCAAATCCACCCAAAAACCCCCAAATCCACCTGAAATAGACCAAAAATACACCCAAAATACAACCAAAAACACCCGAAATGCACCAAAAACCACCCAAAATACACCAAAAATACACTCAAAATACACCCAAAACCCCCCAAAACACACCCAAAATACACCCAAGTCCACCCGAAATACACCCAAAGACCCCAAAACCCCTCAAATTCACCTGAAATCCACAAAAATACACCAAAAATCCACCCAAAAAGCCCCAGATCCACCCAAAATCCTCCCCAAAATCCACCTGAAACAAACCCCAAATCTACCCAAAATCCACACAAGAAAACCCCAAATCCACCCGAAACACCCCCAAAGACCCCCAAAATACACCCACAATCCACCCAAAGACCCCCAAATCCACCCGAAATCCACCAAAAATACACCCAAAGACCCCCAAAATCCCCCCAAAACACATCAAAAATACACCCAAACACACCCAAAATCCACCCCAAAACCCTCAAGCCCCCCCAAAACCCCCCAAATCCCCCCAAAATCCCCTCAAATCCCTCCGAACTCCCCC
>NW_020921241.1:1062-1765 GCF_003984885.1 Neopelma chrysocephalum
CCCCAAAATCCCCCCAGGCAGGTTGTGCCCTGTCCCTGTCCCCCCCCCGTGTCGCTGGTGGTGGCCCAGGACGGGACCCTGGTGGAGGACGAGGCGTTTTTTGGGGCCCTCCCCCCCCACACCCCCCTGGTGGCCCTGGGGCCCGGCGAGAAGTGGGACCCCCGGAAGGTGAGGGAGACCCCCCAAAAAAACCCCAAAAAACACTTAAATCCCTCCTAAAACCCCTTAAAACCGCTTAAAACCCCGAAAAACCCCTTTAACCCCCCCCAAAACCGCTTAAATCCCTCCTAAAACCCCTGAAAACCACTTAAAAACCTCCTAAAACTCCTTAAAACCGCCTAAAAAACCCTTAAAACTCCTTAAAACCCCCTTAAAACCCCTTTATACCCTTTAAACTCCCTTAAAAACCCATTAAAAACCCTTAAAAACCCCTTAAAACCTCCTTAAACCCCCTTAAAACCCCGTTAAAAACCCTCCTAAATCCCCCAAATCCCTCCCCCAGCCCCCGAACCTCCCCAAATCCCCCCCAAATCCCCCTTAAATCCCCTCATTCCCCCCCCCCAGACCCCCCAAAACCCCCAAATCCCCTTAAATCCCCTCAAACCTCCCCAACCCACCTCAAATCCCCCTTAAATCCCCCTCAAGCCCCCTAAACTCCCCGAAACACCCCCAACCCCCCCAAATCCCCCCCAAATCCCCCCTA
>NW_020921242.1:0-408 GCF_003984885.1 Neopelma chrysocephalum
ACGCCTCCGGCTCCGACGCCTTCGGCCTCACGGACTCGATGCTCCAGGAGGACTTTGACCCCTCCCACCACGACCAGCTCATGGCCGTGGGTGCCCCCCCACCCCAAGAACCCCCCCTGAATCCCCCCCAGTTCCCGCTGACCCCCCCCGTTTCCCCCCCCAGGAATGGTTCGGGGAGGAATATTACGGGCGGGGGGAGGAGGAGAAGCCGCAGTTCGAGGAGGAGGAAGGGCTGGAAGGTGAGTGGGGGGGTCCTGGGGGGACCCATCGTGTCCCCCCCATCGTCACCGTGTCCCCCCTGTTGTCACCGTGTCCCCCCCATTGTCACCATGTCCCCCTTGTTGTCACCATGTCCCCCCCGTTGTCACCGTGTCCCCCCCAATTCCCACAGACGACTGGAACTGGGAC
>NW_020921242.1:508-1187 GCF_003984885.1 Neopelma chrysocephalum
CCCCCCCCCCTCCAGATCCAAACCTTCCCCCGCCACATCCCCACGTCGGTTCGGCGCCGGGACGAGCGGCGCAAGGAGAAGCGGGAGCAGCTCCGCGAGAGGAAGAAGAAGGTGAGGAAGGGTCCGGTCCGGGGGGGTCCCGAGGGGTCTGGGGGTGCCCCCTGACCCCCCTTTGTGCCCCCCCAGGAGCGGGCTCGGCGCAGGGAGGAGCTGAAGCAGCTGAAGAACCTGAAGCGGGAGGAACTGGCCGCTCGCCTCGCCCGCATCCGCGACGCCTCCGGCTCCGACGCCTTCGGCCTCACGGACTCGATGCTCCAGGAGGACTTTGACCCCTCCCACCACGACCAGCTCATGGCCGTGGGTGCCCCCCCACCCCAAGAACCCCCCCTGAATCCCCCCCAGTTCCCGCTGACCCCCCCCGTTTCCCCCCCCAGGAATGGTTCGGGGAGGAATATTACGGGCGGGGGGAGGAGGAGAAGCCGCAGTTCGAGGAGGAGGAAGGGCTGGAAGGTGAGTGGGGGGGTCCTGGGGGGACCCATCGTGTCCCCCCCATCGTCACCGTGTCCCCCCTGTTGTCACCGTGTCCCCCCCATTGTCACCATGTCCCCCTTGTTGTCACCATGTCCCCCCCGTTGTCACCGTGTCCCCCCCAATTCCCACAGACGACTGGAACTGGGAC
>NW_020921243.1:0-345 GCF_003984885.1 Neopelma chrysocephalum
GCATTTGATGAAAAATCCTTTTCATTTTCCAGGCAGCTGCCAACTTCATCATGTTAGCTCCTGAAAGACATGGGATACTCTCACGAGACATTAAACAGAAGCCACATTTTTTGAAATGCTTGAATAGCATGAGAGACTAAATAGGAATACTCTTTCTACTCTATTTTGTGATCCATGTTTTGAGAGCCCTGGAGGACTGACACCCAAAGTGGCACTGTCCAGGTAGAAATTTTCCTTCAGGCTAAAGCACATGTCCAAGGCCAGCGACTTCTCCAAGGGGCTGCATGGATTTTGTTGGCCTTTGAACTGGTATCACTGCCCAGCTTTCTTAGAAGCATGTTTTAT
>NW_020921244.1:0-408 GCF_003984885.1 Neopelma chrysocephalum
CCCCCCACCAAGGGGGTCCCAAATCCTCCTGGTGTTGCCCCAAAATCGCCTCAGATCACACCTGGAATGGGGAGGGACCCCCAGGGACCCCCGAAATCCCCACAAAGACCCCCCCAAATGTCCCCATAGAAACCCCAAATCCTCATCCCCCAAATCCCTCCCACAGACCCTCCAAATCCCCCCCAACGCCCCCAAATCCCCCATTCCCTGAACTCTCCCAGAGCCCCCCGAATCCTCATCCCCCAAATCCTCCCACAGACCCCCCCCAAATCACCCCATAGAAACCCCAAATCCCCCCATAGAACCTCAAATCCCACACAGACCCCTCAAATCCCCCAAGACCCCCAAATCCCTCCACAGCCCCCCCAAATCCCCTCATAGGCCCACAAAACACCCCATAGCCCCCCC
>NW_020921245.1:0-756 GCF_003984885.1 Neopelma chrysocephalum
GCGGTGCCCGACAAGGTGGGGACTGGGAGGGGACTGGGAGCACTGGGAGGGAACTGGGAGGGGAGTGGGGGCAGTGGGATGGAACTGGTGACAGTGGGATGGAACTTCGGTGATACTGGGATGGGACCGGTGACACTGGGATGGAACTGGTGGTACTGGGATGGAATTGGGATGGAACTGGTGATACTGGGATGTAACTGGTGACACTGGGAGGGGTCTGGGAGCACTGGGACGGAACTGGTGATACTGGGAGGGAACTGGTGATACTGGCACGAAACTGGTGACGCTGGGACGAAACTGGTGATACTGGGATGGAACTGGTGACACTGGGAGGGGACTGGTGACACTGGGATAGAACTGGTGATACTGGAATGGAACTGGTGACACTGGGATTGAACTGGTGATACTGGGATGGAACTGGTGACACTGGGATTGAACTGGTGATACTGGGATGGAACTGGTGACACTGGGGCAGAACTGGTGACACTGGGATGTCACTGGGATGGAACTGGTGACACTGGGACGGAACTGGTGACACTGGGATGGAACTGGTGATACTGGGATGTAACTGGTGATACTGGTGCTCCTCCCTCCCCAGGTTCACTTCTTCAACAGCTTCTTCTACGACAAACTGAGGACCCGCGGCTACGAGGGGGTGCAGAGATGGACCAAGAACGTGAGGGGCAGGGCCAGGACATGCTAATGAGGGGGGCGGGGCTACGAGGGGGTGCAGAGATGGACCAAGAACGTGAGGGG
>NW_020921245.1:766-1044 GCF_003984885.1 Neopelma chrysocephalum
GGGCGGGGCTACGAGGGGGTGCAGAGATGGACCAAGAACGTGAGGGGTGGGGCCAGGCCATGCTAATGAGGGGGCGGGGCTAGAAGTGAGGCCCAAAGGGGTGTGGTCAAACCTATAAGTGGGAGGAGTCAGGGATGGGCGGGGCTTGAAGTGGGTGGGGTTAATGAGGTGGGAGGGGCTCAAAGTGAGGGTGTGGCCACGGGATGGGTGTGGCCTGTAAAGGGGTGGAGCCTGATGGGTGGGTGGGGCCATAGCTATGTTAATGAGGTGGGAGGGGC
>NW_020921246.1:0-624 GCF_003984885.1 Neopelma chrysocephalum
GGGGGTACTGGGGGACACTGGGTATGGACTGGGGGGCACTGGGAGGGCACCAGGGGTTACTGGGAGAGACTGGGGGGCGCCGGGAAGGCACTGGGAAGGCACTGGGGGTGGACTGGGAGGTACTGGGGGGCACCGGGAGGGCACTGGGAGGGACTGGGAGGCACTGGGAGGGAGCCCAGCCCGTGGGGTTTCCCCTCCGTGGGCACCAGGGGTGGGGAGATCCCCCCAAAAAACCCCCCCCGGGGGTGGGGGAACCCCAAACCCTCCCCCCCCTAAAAACCGACAAATCTCAGGCTCCAAATTCCGCCCAAATTCCGCTTTATTGGGATTTCCCCCCAATAAATCCTGGGCGGGATTTAGAAATTCAGAAATTCATAAATTATGGCCCCGCCCCAAAAACCGGCGGCTTTGGCCCCGAAAAGTCCCATAAATACACAGAAATTTATAAAAACTCGTAGAAGCGTACAAAAATATATCAGATGTGTACAAAAGCATAAATAGCACAATAAATAACAGTTTTTGGTCACTTTGGTCCCCCCTGACCCCATTTTTGGTCATTTTGATCCCCCCAGACCCTATTTTTAGTCAATTTGGTCTCTCCTGACCCCGTTTTTGGTCACTTTG
>NW_020921247.1:0-447 GCF_003984885.1 Neopelma chrysocephalum
CCCCAAAAATTCACCCCAAAATCACCCCCGGGGGGGGGAAAAATCCTAAATTCGTCCTGTGGGAATCCCAAATTGATCCTATAAGGATTTTGGGGGGGGCGGTGATTTGTGGGTACAGACGGGTTGGGGACCCCCCCGAACCCCTCAATCCCAACCAGGGGAGTGTCCCACACACACCAGAGCCCCCCTTAAATTTTGGGGGGGATCCCCCTCCCCCTTTTTCCCTCCCCTTCCTCCTTTTAAGGCGGGACAAGTTGGGGAAGGGGGGGAAGATTCCCAGATTTCTGGTTCCCCCGGGATCCCCCTTAACCCAACTTTGGGGGTTCCTCCGGGTACCCGGGACCCCCTTTTGTCCCCCCCAAAATTTTGGGGTTCCCCCTCTCCCTTTTTCCACCCCCTCCCCCCCCTTTAAAATGGGACAAGTTTTGGGGCGAGGGGAGAGGGGGG
>NW_020921247.1:457-842 GCF_003984885.1 Neopelma chrysocephalum
CCCACGGGACCCCCCTTAACCGAACTTTGGGGGTTCCCCCGGGTACCTGGGACCCCCTTTTGTCCCCCCCAAAATTTTGGGGTTCCCCCTCTCCCTTTTTCCACCCCCTCCCCCCCTTTAAAATGGGACAAGTTTTGGGGCGAGGGGAGGGGAGGGGAGGATTCCCAGATTTCTGGATCCCACGGGATCCCCTTTAACCCAACTTTGGGGGTTCCCCCGGGTACCCGGGACCCCCTTTTGTCCCCCCCCAAAAAGTGGGGTCCCCCCTGGTGCTCCCGAGGACCCCGAACCCGTCGGAGGAGGAGGTGGAGCTTTGGCACCGTCGGTACCTGGAGAAGCTCAACGAGCTCTTCGAGGGGCACAAATCGGGGTACGGGGTCCCCCC
>NW_020921248.1:0-1057 GCF_003984885.1 Neopelma chrysocephalum
GGCAAGAAGGTTCCCTGTGCCAGGGCTGGCTGTGGGCTGGGAAGGTGGGGGTGCAGCCAGGGGTGCCCAGGGCTGTGGTGCAGAGCAGGGTCCTGCCCCCAGGGCTCTGTGTGCTGGGGCAGGGACTCTGCTGCCTGCCAGGGGCAGCTCTCAGCCCGGCCAAGGAGCTACCACGGGGCTGGGGGAGAAGGGCTGTGGGGAAGGAACAACTCCTGGGAGGGCAGAGCAGGGCAGAGTCCTTCTGCAGGGATGAGGGCTGGTCACAGCTCCAGATCAAAGCAGGACATTTCCCAGAAGGTATTTTTGAGTGGCGCAGACAGACAGGGGGTACCTTAAAAAGAATGAACCAGTTCTTTCAGTGTTATACTCTGGGTTGTCTGGGTGCTGACTGTGACAGAGAAATTAATCTCTGAGCACAGGAGGAGACACTGAAACTTGAACTCTGTTAGATTAGAGGGGATTGAACCTGAGAGTATCAGACATCAAAACTGTCTTATAGACAGCATCAGTGTCACTTTTCCAGCCTCCCCAGGGTTGCTGTGACATTGCCATCGGAGCCTGCCCAGACAGAGATGCCCCTGGGCAGTGCCCTGCGCTGCTGGTCCATGGAAATGAGGATTCCTGCAGTGGAAAAGTACCTTCCTCATATGTGATGGTAAAAATAGAAAACACGGGTACAATTCTAAGTACAGACTAAGCTTCTGCTCTGCAGCCCCAGCTCTTCTGAGTCATGGGTTTAGAGATGGAACTTCTGTATTCGAGGGGGGTTACATCTGAAATTCCTTGTGTGTGTGAGAGCTCTATCAAAAAAGTTCCATGTCCCACTGCACCAGAGCAAAACTGACACCTTGGCAGTGCATTTGGTGACATTTGACACATTGATTTCTTTTAAAAATGGAGTTTCTTTTTCACAGAGGTCTGTCTTAACTGTTCTCTCTCTGTTCCTTTCTGTGCTAAGGATCAGCAAATGTCCAACAGCAGCTCCCTCACCCAGTTCCTCCTCCTGGCAGTCACAGACAGGCGGGAGCTGCAGCTCCTGCACTTCTGGCTCTTCCTG
>NW_020921249.1:0-768 GCF_003984885.1 Neopelma chrysocephalum
GGAGTGCTGGGGGTGGGTGTGGAGCCTGGGAGCTGCCGAGTGTGGAGGGCGGAGCGGGGCGATGCCGGAGCTGGGGGACCCCCAGCAACCTGGAGGGGGGAGCATGGAGAGGGAGGAGCCCCGGGACCCCCGGGAGCCTGAAATGGGGGGCGCAGAGAAGGGGAATCCTGGACGGTGGGGACACCTGGGGTTCCTTTGGAAAACGACATGGAGAATCTAGAGAGGGGAAATGTCTGGGAATGCGGCACCCCGAAGGTGAGAGTCAGAGAAGAAGGAACCCTTGGGACTTCCAACACTCCCAGCATCCCAGACAGGGGAGCCCCTCTGAACCCCAGAGGGGAGAGACCAGAGAGGGGGAACTTCTGGGACAGATTTTTTGGGCTAATCTTCATATTTTGTAGTATTTTTAGCTGAATTTCAACTTTTTGCAGTTTGGGGTACTAAGGGTCTTCTTGCTATTTCTGAGGGGTTTTTTGCTTGAATATCAGTGGTTTGGGTTTTTCTGGGCTGAATCTTGGTGTTTTGGAGGTTTTTATGATCACAGGATGCCCGGTGAGTTCTAGAGATGGACTTGGGCAGGAAGAACCCCCAAGCCAACGCACTCAGCCCTTGTTTTCCCCCCCATCAGGATTTGTCCTTCCCAAAGCTTGGTCGGATGGAGGAGGAGGCTGCGAGGAAGAGGAAGATGCCTTGGGTCCCCCAGGCAGGTGAGGAGGAAGTCAGTGGCCCTTTGGGCGGGTGTTGTGCTGGCTCTGGCAGCCGAGCATG
>NW_020921249.1:868-1393 GCF_003984885.1 Neopelma chrysocephalum
TTGCTTCCTGCCCCAGGCCCCAAGCTGAGGACGGAGAGCCCGGAGGACAAATCCCCCTGTGAGACCCTGGTGGGAGAGGCCGTTTTGAAGGGCTCCACAGCGCAGGAAGGCAGCGGGGAGGAAAAGGTCCGGAGATCCCCCCACAGGAGGGGCTCCAAAGCCAGCCCAGGGTGCTCTGAGGAGGAAAGACCCAGCCTGTGCCAGGAAGGCGGCCGGAGCTTGAGGTGGAGCTCTGAGCTGTTGGTCCCTGAGCAGCCTCCCAGCAGGCAGAAGCCCTTCAGGTGCTTGGAATGTGGGAAGAGCTTCAGGAAGAGCACCAGCCTCCTTATCCACCAGCACATCCACACTGGGGAATGTCCATACACGTGTGGGGAATGTGGGAAGAGCTTCAGTGACAGCTCCACCCTCCGCACCCACCAGCGCATCCACACTGGGGAGCGGCCCTACAGGTGTGGGGAATGTGGGAAGAGCTTCAGTCGCAGGTCCAACCTCCACAACCACCAGCGCATGCACACTGGGGAACGG
>NW_020921250.1:0-777 GCF_003984885.1 Neopelma chrysocephalum
GGCCGCTGCAAAAAGAACACAGATGCAGAGGCTTGAGCTGACGTACCGCCTCATGGTGACTGTCTCGGGCTCCTTTAGCTTGACCTCTTATCGAATGGAACTTCGGTACATTCAGCAGACAGGCAAAGGGTTGTGTATCGCCTAGAAAAAAAATTAAACAGTTACAACATATATGTATAGATTGAACAAATAGACAACATCCTAAAACTAACACCAAATTCGGTTCGGGAGTAAAATTCTCACCTCGCTCGTCTCCCCGCTGAGCCCCTACCCCTCGAGACCGATTGTGCCCCATCTGGAAAATAAAAAACAAACAGGCACAAGATAAAGAACTCCTATGGCTAAAACTGACATCCTTCATCCAACACCCAATACAACCTTCTTCCTAGGCTGCTTCAACTCGTCTCGGTCTGGGGCGCATCGTGTCCACTTATCTGGGGGGCAAAAAAAAAAAAAATAAGGTTAGTCAGGTCACCTGCATGGTCACTGAGAGCTTAACCATTTAAAAGATCTCATTTACCCTGAGTAAATGAGAACTCTGACCGCAGCATATGAGAAGACAAATGACAACCCAGCTTCAAGGCCCTGCAATTCAAATACCATCAGCTCCACAACACTCAGCTCTAATGATTGCACACGAGTTACGGACACCTGCTCCATCCGGCAGGACTGTACAGCCATCGGCTCCACTGTCTAAGGTAACTGACATGTTGATGTGAGACTCAGAGCGATATTCCTCTACCCACTGATCCACGTAGCAGGGCAGAGCAGTTCCAG
>NW_020921251.1:0-1416 GCF_003984885.1 Neopelma chrysocephalum
GCCGTGGTTCCCAGAGGTGGCCGCAGTGCTCCGGGTGGGATGAGAGCAGAGAACAAAGGGAGAATCGTCCTCCTCGCCCTGCTGCCCAAACGCTGGTTTGGATGCAGCCCAGGGGATGGTTGGATTTGTGCTTGGGAGTGCACTTGGGTGCCTCCTATCCACTTAGTCTGCTGGTTTGGTTATTCTCTTGGTGGTTTTCCCATTGGATAAGCAGAATAATTTAGGTGCCAATGGACATCTGGAGGTCATGGGGTCAAAACTTCTGCTGAAAGCATTAAATAATCCATGAGACCTTAGTGTGAGGAAGGCTGGTTGTATTAGATCTAACATATTGCTTATAGATCCAGTTATCTAAGGTGAATCAAGGTAGGCTAGTTTAAGCTCCTTCTTGTAAATACAGAGTATTTTATTCTGTTTTTTAATGTTGTTGATACTTCAGGATTTGTTTGGAGTTCAGCATAGCATGGAGCTCTTGATTTATTGTCTTGTTCATACGTGAATTTATCTGTTGTCTTTCACGTCATCCTAGAGACTAAATACCTGTGGAACCATCAACATAGCTAGAGCTGTCATAATTCATGGTAAATGTTGGTAAAAGGTTTTCAAAAAACCTCTCAGTCCTTGTACCAAGGTCAAGAGCTATTATCACCATGATAGGAGTGTGCAAACTGTGTCTTACTGCATATTGCATTTTCTGACATCAGTTTGAGCAGAAGATCATAGAATATATACAGCAAAATGAATATGTCAGCTCACGTGTCAAGGTAATTTTGCTTTATAGATGTTCTGTGTTATTTGAATTCATTGCTCAGTTCACAAATAATCTCTCAGAACCTAAGATTTGAGTCAAATGCAAAATGCACAGAGAGTTAAAAACCAGGATCTGAGCATCATAGAAAATGGTGACCAAACTCGAGTGGGTGTGTAGGAGATTTTCTATCTTACATCTTGGAGGAGCATATTTTGTTTGGCAATTGTAAGCAGGACCTGGGTGAAAATTACATTCTATTAGGTGCAGAGGAAAATAATTATCTTTTGAAGTCAAATGTATTTAGTTTTGCACAAGTCTTGTCTGCCTTATGTTTAAATCGCTTTCTATTCCAAGAAGTTTTAAATTAGACTTTTATTTTGTGTCTCTCTCCCAGTATCCTGTACAAGACAAAGCTGCCTTTCATTGTAGTCATGAACAAAGTCAGTTAAAGCTCTGGTTTCTGTGTCCTTGTGGGACATTGTTCTGTTTAGCTTCTTTGCTGTGGTGTCTTGGTCTTACCACAATAATAGATTTTTCTAGAAAAGAGAGGCTGGGAGGGAGCTGCAGGCTGATAACTGAATCTAAAAAGGGTCTTTAATCTGGTGTCCAAGTGCACAAGAATAATCAGGGATGGGCAGTTGCACCCAAATGTTCAAATCAGAGAC
>NW_020921252.1:0-1229 GCF_003984885.1 Neopelma chrysocephalum
CCCGGCGCCTCCTGTCTGGGAGGAATCCTCGACCGTATGCAAATATAGCCCCCGGACAGCTGGCGCACCGGCCCGCGAACAATTGCCCATTTTCCTCAGAGGAGGGTACTGTCCCTCCGGTTCTCGCCTGCCCTTTGTGCGCCTCACTCGGCTCTACGCGCGCAGACGGGGCTTACGGCCCGTGAGCCTCTGGTGTGGGAGGAATCCACGACCGTATCTGATTTTGGACCTCGGCCAGCCCCGGGCCGCCCAAGGCACGTGCCCGCGAACGACAGCCCTTTTTGCCCAGAAGGAGGGACCTGACACTTTTACTCTCGCCTGCCCTTTGTGCGCCTCGCTCGACTCTACATGCGCAGACGGGGCTCCCGGCCCCGGCACCTCTGGTCTGGGAGGAATGCTCGATCGTATCCGGTTTTGGACCCCGGTCATCGCGCTGGCCTGCGAACGACGGCCCTTTTTGCCCGGAAGGAGGGGCCTGACCCTCCGGATCTCACCTGCCCTTTGTGCGCCTCGCTCGGCACTACGCGTGCAGCTGGGGCTACCGGCCCCGACGCCTCCGGTCTGGGAGGAATCCTCGACCGTATCCAATTTTGGACCTCGACCAGCCTCGGGACGCCAAAGGCACCTGCCCGCAAACGATGGCCCTTTTTTACCCTGAAGGAGGAGCCTTACCCTCCGGCTCTCGCCACCCCTTTGTGTCCCTCGCTCATCTCTACGCGCGCAGACGGGGCTCCCAGCCTTGGCGCCTCCGGTCTGGGAGGAATCCTCGACCGTATCCGATTTTGGCCCTCAGGCAGCCCAGGGAGGCCAGGTCACCTGACCGCGAACGACGGCCCTTTTAGCCCAGAAGGAGGGGCCTGACCCTCCGGTTCTCGCCTGCCCTATGTGCGCCTCGCTCGGCTCTACGTGCGCAGACGGGTCTCCCGACCCCGGCGGCTCTGGTCTGGGAGGAATCCTCGACCGTATCCGATTTTTGACCTCAGCCAGCCCAGGGAGGCCAGGACCCCTGTCCCTGAACGATGGCCCTTTATACCCAGAAGGAGGGGCCTGACCCACTGGTTCTCGATTGCTCTTTCTGCGCGTCGCTCGGCTCTACGCGCGGAGCTGGGGTTCCCGCCTCCCTCACCTCCGGTCTGGAAGGAATGCTCGACCGTATCCGATTTTAGACCCCAACCGTCTCAACGGCCCGCGAACGACGGCCCTTTTTGCCCAGAAGGAGGGGCCTGACC
>NW_020921252.1:1329-1752 GCF_003984885.1 Neopelma chrysocephalum
CGGTCTGGGAGGAATCCTCGACCGTATCCGATTTTGGCCCTCAGGAAGCCCAGGGAGGCTAGGTCGCCTGCCCGCGAACGACAGCCCTTTTTGCTCAGAAGGAGGGGCCTGACCCTCCGGTTCTTGCCTGCCCTATGTGCGCCTCCGTCATCTCTACGCGCGCAGATGGGGCTCCTGCCCCGACGCCTTTGGTCTGAGAGGAATGCTCGATCGTATCCGAGTTTGGACCCCGGTCATCGCGCTGGCCTGCGAGCGATGGTCCTTTTTGCCCAGAAGGAGGGGCCTGACCCTCCGGCTCTCGCCTGCCCTTTGTGCGCCTCGCTCAGCTCTACGCGCGCAGACGGGGCTTCCGGCCCTGGCGCCTTGGTTTTTGAAGGAATCCTCGACCCTACCTGATTTTGGTCCTCGACCAGCCTCGGGACG
>NW_020921253.1:0-377 GCF_003984885.1 Neopelma chrysocephalum
ATGGGATTGGGATGAGGTGAGGATGGGATTGGGATGAGGTGGGGATGGGGGTGGGGTCTGGACGAGGCAGGATGGGATGAGATGGGGTTGAAGATGGGATGACAATGAGGATTGGAATGGGGATGGCAAAAGGACAGGGATAGAGATGGGCTGAGGATGGGGCCAGGGTTGGAAATGGGATGGAATGAGACGTGGGTGAGGATGGGGATAGGGAACCCTCACAGGGATGGGGATGCCCCAAAGCCATGGGAAAGCTGACAAGGATGGGGAAACCCGGCAGAGCTGAGGATGGTGCAAACCCGTGCCGGGTGCCCTCAAATCCCCCTCGGACAATCCCATCCTCACCTCATCCCAATCCCATCCTCACCTCATCCCAA
>NW_020921254.1:0-904 GCF_003984885.1 Neopelma chrysocephalum
ACCTTGTGGCTCTGCAAGTCCCTGACAGGAGGGGGGAGCTGGGGGGGAGTCCAGCTCTTTTCTCAAAAAACAAGTAACAAGATCAGAGGAAACAGCCTGAAGTTGCACCAGGGGAGGGTGAGGTTGGGGCTGAGGAGGAATTTGTTGCTGGAAAGGGTGGTGAGGCCTTGGCAGGGGCTGCCCAGGGAGGTTTGGAGTGCCCAGCCCTGGAGGTGTCCCAGGAAGGCCTGGCCGTGGCACTCAGTGCTCTGGGCTGGGGGACAAGGTGGGGATGGGGCCCAGGGTGGATCCATGGGCTGGGAGGGCTTTTCCAACCTCAGGGATCCTGGGATGCTGCCAGTATTAATTCCTGGATCCAGTACCTGTCAGCAGCCTTTGACAATGAAGGGATGAGGTGCCTCCTCTACCCCAATACTGGCTGTTTTCTCCTCACCCTTGGCATCCTTGATCTCCTTCACAACCACTCCTTTAAGAACTTTTATAGAAACTGAATATTTTTCTCTTCCTCCCCTGCAGTTTCCTTTGCCTTTCCCTCCCCTCCCTCCTGTTTTGCCGGGGATGCTGCTCCGGGAGCCCCGACTGCGAAGGATTTGTCGCTCCTTCCTCTCTCCTTCCAGACAGGATTCTCTTGCTTTTTCTCGGCAGCTTCATTAATTAGCACTTTTCCTTCCCCCTGGAAGGCTTTCCCTCAGTTTGCATCGCTCCCAGCACAGGGAACATATGTTGGCAGCCACACTCCATCCCGAGTGTTTGCTGCGCGTTCGTCTGGCTGGGTCACCACCCCCCCATTCCCTCGGGATTGCTGAGGGGATTCCAGACAAAACATCCCCTTCTCATTAGCAAATCTGAAGTGCCCGTGTGCAGGGCAGGACTTAAATATCGTTATTCCTCATCATTTCTCCCT
>NW_020921254.1:914-1390 GCF_003984885.1 Neopelma chrysocephalum
TGTGCAGGGCAGGACTTAAATATCGTTATTCCTCATCATTTCTCCCTCATTTTCTTTTAAGAGTCTTGGAATCATTAAGGTTGGAAAAGACCTCTGAGATCACCACCACGGTCACCCCTGCCCCGTGTCCCCAAGTGCCACATCCACACGCTTTTGGAACACTTTCAGGGGTGGGGGCTCGTCTCACCTTGGCCCCCTCCAAGGCTTGGTTGCCTAGAGCTGCCTTTGCTCAGATTTCCACGTGCTGTTACGTTCCTGAGGCAAACTTTCCACAGAAAATGGAAAGGAGAAGGAGTAGAGGAGCAGGAGAGGGATGAAGGGAGGGGAAGGTGGTGGAACAGCTCCTGTTGGTCGCTCTGGGTGGAAGAGTTTGGGAGATGCTGGTGGGAGAGCTGTGGACAAGCCTGTGTTGGAGGGTTGTCCCTGTCCCTGAGGGAGCTGGGGGGGCTCATCCTGGAGCAAAGGAGGCTCAGGGG
>NW_020921255.1:0-6328 GCF_003984885.1 Neopelma chrysocephalum
CTCCTTCCTCCTCCGCTCTCCCCCTCCCTCCCCCTCCCTTCCCTCTTCCTCCCTCTGCCTCCCCCTCCCTCCCCTCCCCTCCCTCCCCTCCCCTCCCCTCTAGTTCCCCTTCCCCTTCCCCCTCCTGAAGAACTTTTGGTCTAAGTCCTCCACTCAGAGCAAACTCTGGGTCAGATCACATCGCTCAGGGTCATGCAAACAAGACTTGAATATCTTAAAGAATTGAGATTCCACAGCCTCTTCAGAAAACACACGTGTTTTTTGACTACCATGACTGACACAAATTTTTGTACTATCTGCTTGGAATTTTCCTTGTTGCAAACCTTGTCCATTGCCTCCTGTCTTTTTGTGTTTAACCTCCTGGAAGAGTCTGGCTCCACCTTGTCTGTAACCTCCCATTAGGGAATTGAAGACAGCAATTACTTCTTTCTCTTCTTGAAACAACCCAGTTCTGTCTTGTATTGTGGTAACCAAGCATTTAGAGTATAGTAAAGGTGTCAAATACTCAGATTTGTTTGGATATTCAACACAAATCCCATCTGAAAGCCTCTATTTCAATGTGGAAGTCTTGGCCTGATTCTTTAGAATTCGGTTATAAACATCCAACTGATGTCCATGGAGACAGAATCTGGCCCCATAACGCTCCCGTATACTGTACTGTTTGCTGCTCTGTGCTGTACTGGGAGTACTCTGGGGTTGTCTTTTCTTTTTTCTTCTTCTTCTTTTAAATAACTTCATGGAGTTAAGAGGTTTGTTTTCATATTGTCGCTATAGGGAGCAAGTTGTCAAGGACAAATATTTTTGGTAAAAAAACCCCTCAGTTGTAGGATGTTAGTAAGTTACAGTTATTAAATAGAAGATTTCTTTTGTATTTACATGATAAAAAGAATTGAGTATGGTAGGAAAGATAGCTTTTGAAAAGAAGAAGTAAACAATGAATTGTGTAATATTTTCTGAAAAATCAGTACAGTATCCAGAAGGCTGCATAGACAAGGACATAGAAACATAGCTGCAGCTGTAACAAAAGATCCCTTTGCATGCCTATATAGAGTGGGGAGTCAGTCAAATGATGAATTGAGATGATATTCCTTTTTTTTCTTTTTTAAATATACATATGTACATTTACATAACAAATGCAAACATATCTGTCTAGAGAATCAGTTAGAAAATATGGCAAGTACCTAATAGCTGCTCATTACAAAGCAGGTATTGCTGATTCCCAAAGGGAAAACTTAATTACATTGATCTCAGTCTTATCTGATCTGTTATAAAAATTATCAAGTTTTTTTCATACAAGACAGAATTTGTTGATGGAATCAGGTGGTTTTATCCAAAATCCCATATCCTAGAGGATGGTCTCCTTCCCCTTTTCTGTTTATTTTCTTAAAAATACCACTAAGAACGCAAGGGACTTGTAACACCAAAATGAAATGATTCCTCCATAAACTAGTATAAGTAAAACACCAGCGGGAGAGCTTAAAAAGGTGAAATGTGTTAATAGTGTCATTACCACTTGGTCACCTGTAGCCATAAGTGCAAAGGAAAGTGCATTTCTCAACCCCCAAGCTGCTGTTATAGCAACTTATCACCAGGTCTTGGCTGGACTGCTTGAGATTTCATGAAGTATGAAATTTGCTCCTGGTAAGTATACTGATAAACCAAGCTAGAATAAAATTACTTTAAATGGATCCCATTCTTAAGCTTGAATTTCCTGGCTTGTGACTGGTTTAAATCAGAAGATGTAATTTTATTTAAAATATTAATTTTGAGATAGCTAATGACTTTTTAATCTACTATTGCCAAATGCTACGTGATCTATAGCTGGGTCACTTCTTGTGTCCATTTCCCCTTTCCCTTTTCACCTTTCCTGTCTCTCCTCTCAGGAACCCAAAGCCATCAAACTTAAAGGGATCTGAGGTGTCACAGCAACTCCTTTAAATTAAGTAGGGATTTCAGCAGAAACAGGAGATACACAGCACTTCCAGAAATCTCACAGGAAAATAATGGTATAAAAACATGGAAGAGAAGCTGACCGTAGGGCCAACACGATGTTTTTTTCTCAGCACTTCTGGCTACTCCTGGAGCATTGACAGGCAGAGCGCCAGCTTTGCCTCAACAATTGTCTGAATTCAGAGCCCTTGGTCTGTGCCAAGACAAGATTTCACTTCTGCTGGGCTACCCTTTCAATCTGCTGCCCTACACTATTTTTTTGCTACCTCTCTGCTTGTACTGACCTTGCATGGAGGCTTGACCACAGCAAACCAGGGATTTTGCTGCTGGGTTGGATGAGGTGGTAATTTCTGCTGCCTGCAGACCTGTAATTCTCATTCAACTTCATGCCTCTAGTGGCCAAATTCTTCTTTTGATGAAATTATTGATATTTTTACGCAATAGTTGACTCAGGGAAGATAAAATGAATTCTTGATCTCTGAACCATGAAGATTCCTTGTATGTGTGTTGTATGTATAGATTAACATACATGCTGTGTGCACACAAGGGATTCCATAAGTGCTGATTTATGAACCCTGCTAAATAAAGCCATTTTAACTGAGTAAATTACAAGGCTGTCCATTTGGCCTTTTGAAGGAAAAGTGAACATAGATATTTTGTTCCCTGTATTTATGATCACAATATGACACACCTAAATAATGCAGAAATTAAAAAATAAAGTACCTACAATGTAAGTACAATTAATGGCATTTTTTTAACTCCATAGTGAAATAAATGGGTGTGTGAACTTTTCAGATTTCAAATTTATCAGACTTATAACTGAATTATGACCTATTTGTTACTGATCTCTGAACTGTTGAGTTACATTTTGTATGCATAATCATTGTTAGGCTCCATATATGCCATTACAGCTGCTCTATTTGTGAGCCTATAATTTGCCATCTTATAGTGCTTCCATCTGACATTATTTAGATAAGTGGAGACACTTACATTTTACGGTAAAATAAGATTATATAATTTTTCTTAGGCTGTGCTCCCAGTTTCCCAACTTCATTTTTCTGCTTTAAGTGTTTACTGCTTTCTATCTTGTATACTGCATGCATTTAGGGAGAGGAACTGTCTTCTATGTTATCTGTCTGAAGCTGAGGTTAGATTGTGACCCTGTGAGTGGCTGTATCAATCATTATAAAATTATAACAAGAGTCCTGTTGTCTAACAGCTACATATGGCTTAGTTTTCTATTAGGGGTAGGATGAGTCATGTTGTCTACATCTGTCTAGTTTCACCTTCTAATCTACAAGCTTTACAAGCATTACAGAGTTTTAAGCACCTAGCTGCTTAGCTTCCTAATTCTCCTTATGTAGTCACCAGAGTGATGCAGGCTCTTCCCAGTGGACAGTTTAGAGCATCTACACTGGGCTCTTAACTGGAACAGGCCCAAACACTGCTCTGTACCTTGAGAAAAGAATGATTACAGCATGCCAGGGGTGATTATATGAACTATGTTAAGGGCTGCATTATTGCTGCTGGGAACCATCAGGTTTCTTGATCCATAGCTGATCTTACTTACCGTATGAAATTTAAAGCAATGATCTGGAGAAAACTGCAAGTTAATAGATTTGTTACTTAGAATAAAGCAGTAGATGAATGTATAGTTACATTAATTGGCATAGACATTTTAGTTGCAATTTAATAAAATATTTCAATGGCACTTATCTCCATTTTGCTTCCTAACACCATCAAAAATAAATACACAGTGTTTTAGCATTCAATGATTTCACTTCCTCACAGAACAAATCAGTGTAATTAGAATATTATTTGGATGGATATTTTTAGTATCTGTATACAAATAGTATTTTTCTTCTGCAATACATGACAATTACTTTAGGCATAACCTTGTTTCTTCAATATGATATAGATTTAATAAAAAGTATATTGTAATTAATATTGTAATCAATTTAATTCTAGTATGTAATTAATATTGTGACTCATGGTGTAGGAGATGAGGGAACTATCCAATATCATATACACAGTTCAGCGTTGGCTAGTAGCTGGGAATCCTCATAAAACATTTTTAAAACCACTTAGATAATTTCTTCTTTTAAATTCATAAGATCAATCTTAAACCATCCTTGAAATATTGTATGAATTTGCTTTTTAGTATAGAAATTATCTCTGTCTTCTAAAATTGTAATTAGATTTGGCACTTTATTCTTTTGGGAGCAATTTGACACTATTTTTTTTTTTTTGAGCAAATGGTCAGAAAGGAACAATGTTGCAGAAAGGAAATTGCGCTGTTCAGTCACCCTCAGAATTTGGTCCCATAGAGCTAGAAGATAATATTTACGTTACTAAATCAGGTGCTAAAATGAGAACGGTGACATAGAACAGCCTGTCCTTGGAAGTGGCAATGCCTTTTTATCTTTAAAGAGATGTTTAGAGGTTCATGGGTGATATTTCTCCACTCCAAGAAATTTGGAACATTTGGTTGATCTCTTTAGAATTGCATGTACTCTTAAGTAAGAGATAGAAAATTCTTAGTGTAAAACAAAGTTTAACAGGAAAGCACTCTGTGCTGGGTTAGGAACTGGTTGATGGCCGGGCCCAGAGAGTGGTCGTGAACGGTGCTGCATCCAGTTGGCAGCTGGTCACTAATGGTGTCCCCCAGGGATCAGTGTTGGGCCCAGTCCTGTTTAATATCTTTACTGATGATTTAGATGAGGGGATTGAGTCCACCATTAGCAAATTTGCAGATGACACTAAGCTGGGGGAGAGTGTCGATCAGCTGGAGGGCAGAAGGGCTCTGCAGAGTGACCTGGACAGGCTGGAGAGCTGGGCTGATTCCAATGGGATGAGGTTCAACAAGGCCAACTGCCGGGTCCTGCACTTTGGCCACAACAACCCCCTGCAGCGCTACAGGCTGTGGACAGAGTGACTGGAGAGCAGCCAGGCAGAAAGGGACCTGGGAGTTTGGATTGACAGAAAGCTGAACATGAGCCAGCAGTGTGCTCAGGGGGCCAAGAAGGCCAATGGCATCCTGGTCTGGATCAGGAACAGTGTGGCCAACAGGTCCGGGGAAGTGATTCTTCCCCTGTACTCAGCGCTGGTGAGGCCACACCTGCAGTGCTGTGCCCAGTTCTGGGCCCCTCAGTTCAGGAAGGATATTGTGGTGCTGGAGCAGGTCCAGAGAAGAGCAACAAGGCTGGTGAAGGGACTCGAGCACAAGTCCTATGAGGAGAGGCTGAGGGAGCTGGGGTTGTTCAGCCTGGAGAAGAGGAGGCTCAGGGGAGACCTCATCACTCTCTACAACTCCCTGAAGGGAGGCTGTAGCCAGGTGGGGGTTGGTCTCTTCTCTCAGGCAACCGGCAGTAAGACAAGAGGGCATGGTCTTAAGCTCTGCCAGGGGAGGTTTAGGTTAGATATTAGGAAGAAATTCTTTACAGAGAGGGTAATTGGACATTGGAATGGGCTGCCCAGGGAAGTGGTGGATTCTCCATCCCTGGAGGTTTTTAAGATGAGACTGGATGTGGCACTTAGTGCCATGGTCTAGTAACCACGGCGGTAGCAGATCAAAGGTTGGACTTTATGATCTCAAAGATCCCTTCCAACCCAGCTGATTCTATGATTCTATGATTCAAAAATACTCAGTTTTATCTAGAACCTGGGTCATCAAAAATGTAGTGTAAACTGTGTTTCTGAGGCCTTCTTGCTTCTCATTTTCTCATACAATGGTTAGTTTTGGTCAGGGTTCCAAGGCAACATTCCTGAGTCACATCCTTAATAATTATGATTACAAACATTTCTCTAAAAGCTCTACTTCAGGCCAAACATGCCTGGGTAAACCACAATGTGCTTCAACTCTGATGTATTATTTCTCGGGTGTACCACATAATATTGGACATATCATAGCGTTGTGAAGCCATATCTTTATGAATATTTCTTTCAAACATACGCTAATGCTGCTAGTGAAGCTATGTAGTGATGTAATATATTTCAATAATTTTTATTATCTTCAGCATTTAAAGATTTTTATGCTGATCTGATTTATTACTTCTTATCTTTTCTTTTGCTTCCCTTAGCTGAGTAGCCATGCAGAGGCAAGTGGGATTCATCTGACCAAATATCAACTCTCTTTAGTCAATAAAGAAAACAGGTCTTTTTAGTGCACAATTAATTTTATCCTTAAATAAATATTGAAAATAACACAAATTAATCTCACCCTGAAAATACTCATTCTTGTTGTGGATTACAGAGAAGCCTTGGGTGACCAGATACGTGTACCAACATTGTAGGTGTCTAAGGTGGGGTTCAGTTTAAGATACCTAAATCTGGATGTCTCTTTGTAGATATCTAACTGAAAGCATGATACATAGGTGTT
>NW_020921256.1:0-1245 GCF_003984885.1 Neopelma chrysocephalum
CACGACTCCTGACAGGGTACTGTGACCCTCCCACACCGCTGACTCTAGTGTCTGTTGTGTGGGCTGGCCAGCTGTATGGCCAGTCCTTGGAGGCTATGATGGTGACGTCCGCTCCCGTGTCAAGAAGTCCCTCCACCATCGCTTTTTGCGGGTGTCTAGATAAGGGGAAATGAATACGACAGGTTAGTAAAGGTCGTGAGGTCCTCACTGAGGTCGCCCAATGGACTTCCATCAGTGAGTCATCCCTTGGTTCTTCATCTCGAGACACCACGCAGAGAAGGTCATCGGTGGAGATCATCTTCGCTACCGGAAAGTGGTCCTCCAGCTGCACGGGTGGAAGGTGCACAGTTAGACAGATAGCAATGTTGGTGTTTGTCAGCCCTGTCAGGAGTGTGGGGACTATAATGATGCCCTTTGCCACTGCCGAAAGGTGAGAGACTATTAGGTATGTCACATCCGGATTTACATTGGTAGATGGCCTGACTTTGACCAGCTGTTCGTATAGGTTTAAATGTGTAGAGGGGTATGTCACAGAGAGGGTTATCCAGCTTAATGGGACACATTGATTTTGGGTAGGGACGGGGTCTGCCGGAGGTTCCCTGGTTATGGGGTAACTGGGCGCGGTGACAGGCGCAGGATGGAGCGAAGTTGAGGGGTTGTTTCTGTCATCGCGCCCCCCTGAGCGCTCTGCTCCCCATTTCCCAAGTGCTCGCAGGAGCACTGACGTAGATCGGGCAGGGAGTTAAAGGTTACCTTTTTCTTTAAACCAGGGGATTTTCTAGGGGGAAGGGGCTCGCCATTGATGTTAGTTATTGATCTACAGGTCGAGGACCAGTGGTGGCCCTTCCCACACCTCCGACAGAGGGATTTAGGCAAACTAGGTAGGTTGGGTTCAGAGGTGAAATTAGGACAATGTTTTTTAAAATGTCCTTTCTGTCCACAATTAAAACAGGACTGGGGCCTGGTGAAAGCAGCAGCCAATAGACGTGCTTTATGGGAGTTAGAACCAATGTTTTTACAGGCTTCAATCATTTCAATCAGAGAGGGATCTTTTAACATTTTTAATGCCTTTTGACAATCTTCATTTGCTTTTTCGATAACTAATTTGTTAAATAAAATTTCTTGACTCTCTTTTTGGTTTACTTGTCTTTTAATTGCTTCTTTTAGTCTCGTAATAAAATCAACGAATGGTTCTTTTGGGCCCTGATTAATTAATGTGAAAGAGGGTGTCTGGACATAGGCGTC
>NW_020921257.1:0-1301 GCF_003984885.1 Neopelma chrysocephalum
GTTATTCTTCATACCCTTTCTAATTCATTGTCTACTATTGAATTTGATTCTGATACTGTCTAAATGAGGAATTGTAATTTATGCACTTCAAAAAACCTAATTTTCTTGCAGAAACTTTTTTCAGTGAAATCCTTCCTATGATACCTCTGAAGTAGCAGGGACTGTCCCTGTGTGCAGATGAAGAGAGAAAAGGAGTCCCAGCACAGCAGCACTGCCAGGGAGAACTAGAACTTTTCTGAGCTGCTCTCTTTCTACTTCCACACTTTCCTTCTGCACCCATGTGTAAGACCTGAGTGCTTTGATGTTGGGGTGCAGAGATGTAACAAGAACTAATAGTTTTTGCAACAAAATGTGTCATAGAAAATTACCATGTGCAATTTACAGAAACCAGCCAAGCAGGGTGAGAGAACAATGAAGAAGGGAGCTGAAGCAACAGGTGTATATATAACCAGGAATACTGTCTCAAAGAAGTTCATAAGACAGTCACTTGCAATTTTGGGGACTCCAAACAGAGAAGGCCACCAAAATCACTCGATGAAGCCCTTCAGAGACCTTACAAGGATATGTATATATGCTAATAAGTGTTGGGAGCTGCAGCTCTGGTGTATCTGTGAATGCCCTGAGTATGTAACAGGAATGCAGGGAACAAAAAATGGATAACCATGTAATGCCAACATAGCAGCAGTAGTGAAGATACCTCTGTGTTCACTTTGGTGAACTGATTCCCAGGGCATCCGGCTTGGGTGGAATCATGCAGTGTGTTGTAATAGAAATACCTGCCTGCTAAAACTCACAAATTGAGTCTTAGAGGTTTCTTTAAGAGCTGGTTTTAGGCAACAACGGCGCCTCATGGCCCTTCATGGTGCCTCATGGCCCCTCATGGCCCTCACAGCCCCTCACAGGCCCTCATGGCCCCTCATGGCCGCTCACAGGCCCTCATAGTTCCTCACCATCTTTCACAGGCCCTCACAGCTCCTCATGTCCCCTCACAGCCCCTCACGGCCCCTCACAGCCCCTCATGGCCCCTCACAGCCCCTCATGGCCCCTCATGTCCCCTCACGGCCCCTCATGTCCCCTCACAGCCCCTCATGGCCCCTCACAGCCCCTCATGGCCCCTCACAGCCCCTCACAGCCCTTCATGGCCCCTCAAAACCCCTCACAGGCCTTCATGGCCCCTCATGTCCCCTCACAGCCCCTCATGGCCCCTCACAGCCCATCATGGCTCCTCAAAACTCCTCACAGCCCCTCATGGCCCCTTGTGGCCCTTCATGGCCCCTCACAGCCCCTCACAGCACCAGGTG
>NW_020921258.1:0-3392 GCF_003984885.1 Neopelma chrysocephalum
GCTCATCCCTCGGCACCTTCCTCGAGCGATAATCCAGGTACATCTGGCGCTTCCCCCAGCTCCTGCGAGATGCTCTCACCACCACTGCTTGACAGACTCCGTAGGATCGACTGCTCCCCTGCAGAAGCTCCCGACAAAAAGTGCCCCAGATAACCACCCAGCACGGCCCGCCCCTCATCATCCTCACTGCCACACCTGGGGCTGTCCCGCCCCTCATCATCCTCACTGCCACACCTGGGGCTGTCCCGCCCCTTTGTCATCCTCACTGCCACACCTGGGGCTGTCCCGCATGGGAGGGGAGAGAAGGGCGGGTGGAGCCACAGGCTGGCGCGCGGGGAGAGGAGGCGGGGCGAGCTGGGGGGCGGGGCCGGCGCGAGCAGGAGGGCGGGGCCGGTGCCCGCGGCGCTTCGCTCTGGGCTCTGGGGTTCTTTTGGGCTGGTTTTGGGTGCGGGTTTTAGGGGACTGTGCACACCCTCCCCTGGTCACAACCCCGCCCAGCTCGCTGCACCCTACTGCACTCCCCGCACCCCTTGCTCAGCTCCGCGAGGATTTGTGCCTCCTCTGAAGGTGGCAAGTGTCTGCAAAGCGAGTCGGGAAGCCAGAGAGCTGCAGCCCCCGGGCCCCGCCGCGGCTTCCCCGCCGTCACCCGGCACCTCCCGCACGTCCCGCCCCGCAGCGCCGCTCCCGCTGCCGCCCTCGAACACAAGGAACGAACCTCCTTCCCCCCAGCACAGGCCGGTCCCTCCCCGGCAGCCTCGGCAGCGCCGGGAGCGGCCGCAGCCCCCAACGACGGGCGGGGCGCGCCGGGAGGGGCCGCGCGGGGCGAGTCCCGCGGCTGCGACCCCGCGGGGAAGGGACCCCCGGGCCCGCCCCGTCCGCCACCGCCCCTCGCCTCGCCCACAGTTTTAACATTATAGAAACAAGATTTAATCTGGAGCGCTGCAACCCCTCTGTCCTTGCAAACCGCCTCCCTGCAAAAAAGGAATCAATTTCCATAGACTTGTTATTTTTCTCTTTTTAATGACCACGTTGCTAAAGTCAGGGAAATACAATCAGCATTCCCTAAACACCATCACTTCTACATCCACCTGCGATCAGGGGCCGATGGGCAGCAGCCTGCCCTGGATGGACTGTGGGGATGGTGTGAAGGCCACTGTTCCCCAGGTTTGAATGACTCTGGCCATGATCCCCGGCCTGTGGACAGAAAGCCCAGAGCCAACAGGAACTCCAGCCAGCTGCAGGCAGATGTTACTCCATCCCAGTTTGCCGGGGGTAGGGACGAAGGTGCCCTTCCCCGTTCGGAAGTGGAAGTCGTCCCCTGTGCAGAGCCCGCTCTGATCCTGGGCCTCATGGGAGCCAATTCCCTTGTCACAGCCCGCTTCCTGCAGAGAAGAAAGGGAAAGCTTGCACATAAGGAAGAAGACATTCTTCCCTGGGAGGGTGGGGAGGTGGCCTGGCACAGAGAAGCTGTGGCTGCCCCATCCCTGGAAGTGGCCAAGGCCAGGCTGGAGGGTCTATTGGAAGGTGTCCCTGCCCGTGGCAGGGGGAGGAAGGAGATGATCCCTGAGATCCTTTCCAACCCAAACCACTTCAGGATCCCAGGATGATTCCATGCTCTTTCTCTGCATTTATTTGGCATCATTTCCTCTCAAAAACAACATCTCCAATTTAGTTGATTGCTAAAGCCATGATTTTAAAATCATCAAAAGGGACTGGAAAACATACAGAAATCATTCCTACACCCACCAAATCATTATTAATTGGAACCTGATTCCCTCATCTCCGTCCTTGTTTTTCTTGGCTGGAAAACCTGATGATCCCCACTGGCTATTTTTAGGGTGGTTTTCTTCCACAGCTCCATTCTCCCAGCTGAAACCTCCTGGCATATTCAGGGCTTATTTGGAGGGAAGCCCCTCTGAGGTATTTCCTCTCGTGGCAATTCTGTGGGATGAAGAAGTAAAAAAAGCACGTCAAGAGCTCCTTCTACCCCCTTCCTTCGCAAACACCCTCCCAGTTTGTCCTGGGCAGCTCCATCCCCCCGGCACCCGCACCCGACGCTTCGGCTCCGCTGGGAAAGGGACAGCAAGTGCAGAAGCAAGTTCAGTGCTGTGCAGGGGCTCCCTGGGGAACAGCACTTCAGTGCTTTAGTCCATGGCCTTTCCTGCTGCCCTCCCTCCTGGAGGCAGAGGATGACCCGGCCATTGCTCTCTCCCTTGTTTCTCCCACACTCGCAGACCCAGGTCCTGCTCTTTTGGCCCCACTTTTCTTGGCAACCCCGGCATCATTTTCCAGGGTCCCCAGGAAACTTCTGCACTTCACCCATTGCTAAGCGCAGAGCACAGGACAAGGGAAGGACAAATTTCTCAGCACCCACCACCTGGAATTTTCCTTCTCCACAACACACTCCCATTCCTGCTGTCTCTGGAGGTGCCTGCACGAGTCCTCCTTGTCCCAGCCCAGCCAAACTGACACATGCACAGGAGAAATCATCAGGTCTTGCTTGCACAATTCCCGACCCTAACCCTTGCCTGTCCTGCCCAGAGCTGAGGGAAATCTGACAGAATATTAATAAACCACCTTTGTTAAGAGCAGTCATCAGCCCGGTCCTTCAGGCTTTGCAGGGTTTGTAGGGAACAGACCCAAATTCCAGTCCTACCTTTAAATTTCTAACAGCTTTCCTCGGAGAGATTCTGGACAGTAACACATATAACGGAAAGAAAAGACTGCACAAGGAGTAACAGAAAGTTTGCCACAAAGAACAGAAGCTCCTGTTCTCCCTCATCAGGCTGGGACTGTAGGACCCAGTCTTTGCCACCAAGAGACCAGAGCATTGTCATTAAGACTTAAACCTCCCCCCATGGGTGTTTCTCAGAGAACTGGGCCAGCACTGAGCTACTCCCATGTGCCTGCAGTGCTTTGAGGAGGGGCAAGACAATCTCCCACTTCTGCTTGGAAGAGAATGAAAAGTCATTCCCCTTCTCTCTCTCTGACCCAGCACCAAAGCAGTCCTGTAGGATAACACCGGACTAGGCCTGATTCATCTGGGAAAGAAAAAAACCCTAAACAAACAAACAAAACCACTCCGAATTTCAAGGTAAAAAATACGCTGCTTCCTGAACAGGAGCACACAAAACACATTGAAACCACAGAGAAAATGACAAACCAGAAAAAAAAAAAGAGCCAAAAGAAATGCTCTGCCTGCCTTGA
This sequence comes from Neopelma chrysocephalum, assembly GCF_003984885.1. NCBI lineage: Eukaryota > Metazoa > Chordata > Aves > Passeriformes > Pipridae > Neopelma > Neopelma chrysocephalum. Next base: position 3,208 of record NW_020921258.1, read on the forward strand.
TTCGCTCTCTGTTTGATCATTCCAAAGGAAATTCTCCACAGATCAGAAGCAATTACCAATCATTTTTCCTCGGTAACAAATGAACGACTTGGGTTTCTGCTGAGGGGCTGGACATGTCCAGTGAGGGTTCAGGGTCTGGTGGGTTGTTTATGGCAGATCCTGACCGGCCCAGGCCAAACCCAACC
>NW_020921259.1:0-1724 GCF_003984885.1 Neopelma chrysocephalum
GGGGAATGGCTTCCCATGGACAAAGTTATGGGATGGGATATTGGGAAGAAGTCCTTCCCTGAGAGGGTGGTGAGGCCCTGGCACAGGTTGCCCAGAGAAGCTTTGGCTGCCCCATCCCTGGTAGTGTTCCAGGCCAGGTTGGATGGGGCTTGGAGCAATCTGGGCTGGTGGGAGGTGTCCCTGCCCATGGCAGGGGGTGGAACAAGATGAGTTTTTAAGTCCCTCCAACCCAAACCATCCTGGGATTCCACAATTCCACAATAATATGAAAGAAGAAATCCTTTTCAGCTTTTTTCCATACTTTGGCTACTTCTTCCATCCTTTTTCCTAACATCTCCTAGCTTTATTTCCCAGTTTTTTTCCTCACGTTACAACAAACCTCATCTTGATTCCTGTAGATTTTTGCCACCATCTGTATTAACGTGGAAATCACTTCTTTTTTTTTTTAACGTCAATCCATCTTTCTGCACATCCCGTTCCCAAGGTGTTCAATAAACACTAAAATAATCAGCCAAGAGGCTGCTCAGGATGCTTCCCTGAAAAACCAGGCTGGAGGTCTCGTCCCCAATGGATGTGATGCTTGAGTGAGCTCAGTCAGGTGTTCCATGATTGCAGGAAACTGAATTCACCTGGGACTGGTTCCAGTCCATTCCTGCAGCTGCCACTCCTGTTTCCCCCCATCCTTCCTGCCCCAGCCTGGAAACACTTTCTCCCCAGTCCCTTTGATTGAGATAATTAATCCCCAGCTGAAAGCCTGCATTGGACACCCCATCAGAGCTGCATCCCACTGGCCTTTCCTTCAGCCCAGGGTCTGGAATGCTGTTCCTGATCCAGTCCCTGCTGCTGGAAGTGCACAAGCTTAAATTCTGTGAGTCCTGTGGATTCCCGGTGCGTTCCTGCTTGGTAGATGAGCAGGAAGGGCCCAAATCCCCAGTGAAGCAGCAGCTTGAAGCAAAGCAGCTGCACGAGGAGGTTCCTCAGTGTCTCTCTGGGTGCTTGGACCGACTCAGCTTCATTCCGGGTCAACAGTTCGACTCGGTGGGAATAAAGGAAAATCCTGATTTTCCAGCGTTTTCCAGTGTGTGCTGCCTCGTGTGGAGACCATTTCCAGGGCTGTTGGGAGAGGGCTGGGATTGCCAACACAGAAGTGGGTGCCCTGTCCTTCCAAAACCTCCTCCATCGGGAGGAGACTCCGCAGCACCAGAGCCGGTGAGTTTGTGTTGTTGGTGCTCCGGAGGGTCCTTTACCTGCAGCCAAACCCGGGGGGCTGAAATCACCTCAAATTACAGCCAAGGATGTTGGTTTAGGGGTTTTTTTTGTATGAGTTGATTACCAGCCTTTTCCCTGGCAGGAGTGACCACTGAAGCCTCTGTCATCTGGCAATCCACACCTGGATCTCATCCAGAGCCTGGAGCAGAGCTCCAGCTCTATCCCACCTGTTCCCAATGACATCAGAGCTCCAGCTCTATCCCACCTGTTCCCAATGACATCAGAGCTCCCGGGGATGGTCCCTGGTCCCTCCCTCCTGCAGAGCCCCAGAGCCACTGCTGCAGGCACATCTCTCTCACACAAACCTTTTGCACTGGGGATGCCCTAATTTCATGAAATCCTGGAATGGTTTGGGTTGGAGGGACCTTAAAGCCCATCCAGCCTCACCCCCCTGCAGGGGCAGGGACACCTTCCACTACCCCAGGTTGCTCCCAGCCCCATCCAACCTGACCTTG
>NW_020921259.1:1734-2183 GCF_003984885.1 Neopelma chrysocephalum
CAGGTGAGGGGGGACACCTGAGGGGAGGGCGGAGGGTGGTGACGCCCTGAGGTGACACGTGTGTCACTTCTCCCCCAGGTGCTTCTGGGGTCGGGGCGGGGGCAGCGTGTGGTGGGGAGCATCTGCTGCAGCCGCCTTCAGGCTCCTGCACTGGCAGCATGTCCCTCCTGCACAGGGACACATGTCCCTGTGTCCCTGTCTCCCTGTGTCCATGTCCGTGTGACCCTGTCCCTGTGTCCCTGTCCCAGCTGTGTCCCTGTCTCCCTGTGTTCATGTCCCCCTGTCCCAGCTGTGTCCTTGTCTGTGTGTCCCTGTCCCTGTGTCCATGTCCCTGTCCCTGTGTCCATGTCCCTGTGTCTCTGTCCCCGTGTCCATGTCCGTGTGTCCCTGTCCCAGCTGTGTCCTGCAGCTGCCCCTGGTGCTCTGCTGGCTCTGGGGGTCCCGGCAGT
>NW_020921260.1:0-1463 GCF_003984885.1 Neopelma chrysocephalum
CCCTCCCAGCCAGGAATCCCTTCCCAATCTCCCCTTTCCCACTGGGATCCATTCCCTGGGTCCTGGCATTCCAGGCCCTGATCCCAAATCCCTCTCCAGCTCTCCTGGAGCCCCTTCAGGGGTCTTTTTTGGGATTTCCAGCCGGTTTTTTGGGATCAGGAAATGGCCCCAGGCCCGGCTGAATTCCCAAAATCCCGGCCCATCCCTGACCTCCGACCTTTCCTCAGGAATCTCTCCCTTCTCCCTGTTTTTGGGCCATCCCAGTGAACTGAAAAGCTGGAAAAAACCTCAGTTATTCCAGGCCTGGAATTTCCTTTCCAAGGGCAGAGCGAGGGCAAAGAAATCGGAATTTAATCGGCCCAAATCCCTCCTTAATCCCAAAATCCCACCAAGGTCATTCCTGCAAAACGGCGGCTCAAGGATTGTCCTTCCCAAGCCGGATCCAAACAGGCCTTTCCCGAAGATTCCCTGGGAAAATCCCACTTTTCCAGGCACGGGGATGGGAAAAAACGAGGGAAAGGGGGGAAGAAGTGGGAAAAATGGGAGGGAAAGGGGGAAAAATAGGAGGGAAAGGAGGAAAGAAGTGGGAAAATAGGAGGGAAAGAGGGAAAAATAGGAGGGAAAATGGGAAAGAAGTGGAATAATAAGAGGGAAAGTGGGAAAGAAGTGGGAAAAATGGGAGGGAAAATGGGAAAAATATGAGGGAAAGTGGGAAAGAAGTGGGAAAATAGGAGGGAAATAGGGGAAAAAGTGGGAAAAATAGGAGGGAATGAGGGAAAGAAGTGGGAAAAATAGGAGGGAAAGTGAGAAAGAAGTGGGAAAAGTAGGAGGGAAAGAGGGAAAGAAGTGGGAAAAATAGGAGGGAAAGTGGGAAAAATAGGAGGGAAAGAGGGAAAAAAGTGGGAAAAATGGGAGGGAAAATGGGAAAAAAGTGGGAAAAATAGGAGGGAATGAGGGAAAGAAGTGGGAAAATAGGAGGGAAAGAGGGAAAACAGAGGGAAAAATAGGAGGGAAAATGGGAAAAAGTGAGAAAAAAAGGAGGGAAGGGAGGAAACAAGTGGGAAAATGTGAGAAAAAGTGGGAAAAAAGTGGGAAAATAGGAGGGAAAGTGGGAAAAATATGAAGGAAGGTGGGAAAGAAGTGGGAAAAGTAGGAGGGAAAGAGGGAAAAAAGTGGGGAAAATATGAGGGAAGGTGGGAAAAAAGTGGGAAAAATAGGAGGGAAAGAGGGAAAAATAGGAGGGAAAGTGGGAAAGAAGTGGGAAAATAGGAGGGAAAATGGGAAAACAGTGGGAAAATATGAGGGAAAGAGGGAAAAAAGTGGGAAAATAGGAGGGAAAGAGGGAAAAATAGGAGGGAAAGTGGGAAAACAGTGGGAAAAATGGGAGAGAAAGGAGAAAACAAGCGGGAAAAATGTGAGGGAAAGAGGGAAAGAAGTGGGAAAATAGGAGGGAAGGCAGGAAA
>NW_020921260.1:1473-2378 GCF_003984885.1 Neopelma chrysocephalum
AGGGAAAGTGGGAATAAAGTGGGAAAAATAAGAGGGAAAGAGGGAAAAGAAGTGGGAAAATAGGAGGGAAAGTGGGAAAAATAGGAGGGAAGGTGGGAAAGAAGTGGGAAAATAGGAGGGAAAGAGGGAAAGAAGTGGGAAAAATAGGAGGGAAAGAGGGAAAGAAGTGGGAAAAATAGGAGGGAAAGAGGGAAAAAAGTTGAAAAAATGGGAGAGAAAGGAGAAAACAAGTGGGAAAAATGTGAGGGAAAGAGGGAAAAAAGTGGGAAAAATAGGAGGGAAGGTGGGAAAGAAGTGGGAAAAAAAAGGAGGGAAGGAAGGAAAGAAGTGGGACAAATAGGAGGAAAAGTGGGAAAAATAGGAGGGAAAAGGGGAAAGAAGTGGGAAAAATAGGAGGGAAAGAGGGGAAAAAAGTGGGAAAAATAGGAGGGAAAGTGGAAAAAAGTGGGAAAACTTTGGAGGACACTGTGGAAAATTCCCAAATCTCCAAGGGCAGCACAAAAACCTCGGGAAGAATCCTCCCAAAAGGCTCCAAGGGCAGCACAAAAACCTTGGGAAAAAATTCCCTAAAGGTTCCAAGGGCAGCACAAAACGCTCGGAGCTGGAAGGGATCCATGTTTTTTTTTTTCCTGGAATAATTCCAAGGCCCCGGGAATTCCGAGCCAAGGCCGGAATTTCTCCCACAGGGATGGTCAAGGAGGAGAATTCCAGGAGGAATTCCCGCCTGGAATTCATGGAATCACAGGAAGGGACTTTAAAGGATCATCCCATTCCCAGAATCCCGGGATTGGGATTCACTAAATCCATGGAAAAAGCTTAAAGAGCAGGGAATTTACGGAATTATGGGATGGTTTGGGATGGATCATCCCATTCCAACCTGGGAATCCAGGAATCCATGGGAAGAG
>NW_020921261.1:0-2355 GCF_003984885.1 Neopelma chrysocephalum
TCCAGCCCACAGGCTGGATGGAGTGGAGCCCTGCCCTGCCCTTTGTGCCATTGGAAATAGCCCCTGGTCCTGCCCAGCCTTGTTCTTGGCTACTGAGCCTTCCAGGACTATGGCAGAGGGTGGAGAGGAGTGATGCCCATCCTGCTGGGTCTGCTTCCCACCCTGACCAGCATGGCCAGTGCAGGGTCAGCCCAGGGTGCCACAGCCCCTCCCTGTGCAGAGCAGCACCTCCAGCTCAGGGCCCTGCAGGGATCCCAGGCTGGGATCTGCAACTGGCCAAGGCAGCCTGGACACACTGACCTGGGCCAAGGGATGTCCCTGGAGAAGAGCAAGGGAGCATTTCTGGGCCTGCAGAGAGGAATCCATGACACAGAGAAACCTCTTTCTGCAGCCCCCCCTGGGGACAGGCTGCTCTGTCCCTGGGCAAGGACTCTGTGCTGGCCTGGGCAGAGGGGCTGGCACTGAGGGGCACAGTCAGGCTGTGCTGAGCATCTCCTGGAGGTGACACAAGGGCTGCTGCAGTTTCCCTGACCTCCATTTCCTCCTGCCATGCTGAGTGTCCAACCCCTGAGCTGATGGGGATGCTGAGACTCCTCTCTGTGCCCCAGGAGCTGCTGTGCCCTTCAGAGGGGCTGGGGCTGTGGGGGGAGTGCCCAGAGCTCTGCAGCCCCCTGGGCTGGGCACTGCTGTGGGGCCAGACCAGACTGGGCTGCTCCACCAGTTGACCTCTCTAATGAAATCACTTCCAATTTTCTCCTGAAGGACCATGAGAATATGTGTTGTGTCCTGAGCACTAAACTGCAACTGTGGGATGGGCCATCAAAAGGGAATGCTCAGCTGGGTCTGAAACCTGTGTCAGCCTTGGCTCCAGTAGAATGATGGAAGAGTTTTGGTAGGAAGGGATCTTTGAATTTCATCAAGTCCAACCCTCTGCAATAAGCAGAAACATCCACAACTAGATCACATTGCTCAGAGCCCCATCCAACCTGCCCTTGAATGTTTCCAGGGATGAGGCATCACCTCTCTTGGCATCTGTGCCAGTGTTTCACCACCCTCACTGTAAAAAATTCTTGGTTATATCTACTTCAAACCTGCCATTTTTTAGTTTAAAATCATTTGTCCGATCACACCATATCTAGGCCCTACAAAATGTTTTTCTCCATCTTTCTTCGAAGCCTCTATGGTGGTGCATCCTCCCCACATTCTCCTCAGGCCTGGTAGATGATCTCAAGAGCTCCTGACAAGCCTTGACCAAACCAGTTGAGCAATGAAGAGCCCCTGGACTGGACCAGGGGTGTGGGGAAGTGTCCCTGGACTGGACCAGGTGCTCCTGGATGATACAAGTGGGAACAATCCGGAGTGGAACAGCTGGAGAACACGGGATAATCAGTCATCCTCTAAAAGCCTTGGAACATTTCCTGCCTGAATCATGACCCAAATGGAACAGTTTGGATACAATTCCCAAATAGTTTGGAAACTCCAGTCATTCCTGACACCAGGATGGAAATTCAGCAGATAACTAAAGCCAGTCACCTTGGGAGCCCACAACCAGCAGGGCTGAGGGAGGCCCTGGCAACTCCCCAGCACCTCCCTCTCAGTGGGACACCTCTGGCAGCCTCTCGCAGCTCGGGAACCCTCCAGTTTGCAACACTCCAAAGACCGGCGCTGATGCCCAGGACAATTCTGATCCCCCTCAACAAACACTCCTCCAGCTGTGACCCTTGTCTGTTGGCAAACACAAAGGGATTTGGGGGAGTGTTTCCCTGACAACAAGGAGAATTTGGGAGAGGGACCTTTCCACACCCAGCTATTGATGTGTCCACACATCTCTGCCTGGGTGTGGGTGTGAATTGACTGTGGTGTGAATGATATTGTTGTGAATCTACAATTCAGTCACTGTTAAAATTGCAGCAAATGCTATTGAATCACTTGATAACTGTTCAGTTGGTCAATGATTAAATGTTAATAATCTCTTTTGCCCCCTTATGTTTGGATCCAAATCTTTGCGCCCTGACGCTCTTGCATCCCAAGGCTCTGTGTTAATCATTCCCTTTCATCAAAAAAATATATATTTTTCGTGACTTCCACTTTAAAATCTTCCTCCTTAGCTAAACTACAAAGCAACTCTAGTTGTTGATGTCTTGAAGACATGAAGACAATTAAAGGAAGAGAAAGAAATTGTTTTTCTGTGTTTTAATGAGCCCCACGGTGTGTTTAGAGACAAGTCCATCATCCTCAGGTACTGAGAGAAGATTGAAGAAGCTGCTGAAGAAGTCAGAATCCAAACTGCAAGTCCCTTGAAACATTCCTGGGCCCCACTGAGGGCAGGCACTGACAAAGCCTCCCCAGGGACTC
>NW_020921262.1:0-335 GCF_003984885.1 Neopelma chrysocephalum
CAGGTGTCCCCAGTTGTCCCCAGGTGTCCCAGGTGTGTCCCAGGTGTCCCCAGGTGTCCCAGGTGTGTCCCAGGTGCCCCCCAGTTGTCCCCAGGTGTCCCAGGTGTGTCCCAGGTGTCCCCAGGTGTCCCTGTCCCCAGAGGGTCGCTCGCTGAAGGACGAGGATGTGCTGCAGTCGCTGCCCGTGGGCACCACGGCCACGTTGTACTTCCGGGACCTGGGGGCACAGATCAGCTGGGTCACGGTGAGGGACCATCTCCCTGTCACCCCTCTGTCACCCCCGTCACCCCCTGTCACCCCCTGTCACCCCTCTGTCACCCCTGTCACCCCCTGTC
>NW_020921262.1:345-2852 GCF_003984885.1 Neopelma chrysocephalum
CACCCCCTGTCACCCCTCTGTCACCCCTGTCACCCCCTGTCACCCCCTGTCACCCCCCTCACCTCCTGTCACCCCCTGTGCCCCTCTGTCACCCCTGTCACCCCCTGGGTCCCCGTGTCACACCTTATGCCCCTTTGTCACCCCCTGTCACCCCCTGTGCCCTTCTGTCACCCCCTGTCCCCCTTCTGAGGCCTGGGGGCACAGCTCGGCCGGGTCACGGTGACGGACTGTCCCCTGCTGTCCCCTCTGTCATCCCCATCACTCTCTGTCCTTTTTGTCACCTCTGTGCCCCTTTGTCCCTTCTGTTCCCCCTGTCACTGTCTGTCACCCTCTCTGTCCCCCTGTCACCCCCTGTGTCCCCTGTCCTGGGCTCGGGGGCAGGGATCAGCTGGGTCACAGTGAGGGACCATCCCCCTGTCCCCTCTGTCACCCCGTGTCCTCCTGTCCCCCCCATCCAACCCCCTGTCCCTCTGTCCCCCTGTCCCTCTGTCCCCCTGTCCCCCTGTCCCCTCTCCACGCCCCCACCCCCCGTCCCTGTGTCTGTCCCTTCACCCTGCTGTGCCCCCATCCCTCCCTCGTCCGTCTGTCCCTCCCTGTGCCCCTGTGTCCCTCTGTCTGTCCCTGTGTCTGTCCCTCCCTGTGTCCCTCTGTCTGTCCCTATGTCCCTGCATTCCTGTGTCTGTCTCCCATCCCTGTGTCCCTGTGTCTGTTCCCCTGTCCCTCTGTCCCTCTGTTTCTCTGTCCCTGTGTCCCTGTGTCTGTCCCTGTGTCCCTGTGTCTGTCCACGTCTCCCTCTATTCCTGTGTCCTTCTGTCTGTCCCTGTGTTTGTCCCCATGTTCCTATGTTCCTCTGTCCCTGTGTCTGTCCCTGTGTCCCTCTGTCCCTGTATCCATCGCTCTGTCCCTCTGTCCCTCGCTCTGTCCACCCCTGTCCCCTTCTTTGTCCTCGTGTCCCTTGTCCCCCCATGTGCTCTGTTCCCCCCGTCCCAGGTGTCCCTGATGTCCCTGTCCCAGGTGTCCCTGTGTCACTGTCCCTGTCTCACCTGTTCCAGGTGTTCCTGACGGAGTACACGGGGCCATTGCTCATTTACCTGTGCAGGTGTCCCTGTGTCACTGTCCCTGTGTCACCTGTCCCAGGTGTCCCTGTGTCACCTGTCCCTGTCTCACCTGTCCCAGGTGTCCCTGATGTCGCTGTCTCAGGTGTCTCTGTGTCACTGTCCCTGTCTCACTTGTCCCAGGTGTCTCTGTGTCACCTGTACAGGTGTCCCTGTGTCACTATCCCTGTGTCACTGTCCCTGTGTCATTGTCTCTGTGTCACCTGCCCCAGGTGTCCCTGATGTCCCTGTCCCAGGTGTCCCTGTCTCACCTGTCCCAGGTGTCCCTGTGTCACTGTCCCTGTGTCACTGTCCCTGTCTCACCTGTCCCAGGTGTCCCTGTCTCACCTGTCCCAGGTGTCCCTGATGTCCCTGTCCCAGGTGTCCCTGTGACACCTGTGCAGGTGTCCCTGTCTCACCTGTCCCTGTCCCCTGTGCCAGGTGTCCCTGTGTCACTGTCCCTGTCCCCTGTGCAGGTGTTCCTGACAGAGTACGTGGGGCCGTTGCTCATTTACCTGTCCCAGGTGTCCCTGATGTCCCTGTCTCTGTGTCACCTGTCCCAGGTGTCCCTGATGTCCCTGTCTCTGTGTCACCTGTCCCAGGTGTCCCTGTGTCACTGTCCCTGTGTCACCTGTGCAGGTGTCCCTGTCTCAGGTGTCCCTGTCTCCCCTGTCCCAGGTGTTCCTGACGGAGTACACAGGGTCGTTGCTCATTTACCTGTCCCAGGTGTCCCTGTGTCACTGTCCCTGTCTCACCTGTCCCAGGTGTCCCTGTGTCACTGTCCCTGTGTCACCTGTGCAGGTGTCCCTGTGTTACTGTCCCTGATGTCCGTGTCCCAGGTGTCCCTGTCCCCTGTGCCAGGTGTCCCTGTGTCACTGTCCCTGTCCCCTGTGCCAGGTGTTCCTGACAGAGTACGCGGGGCTGTTGCTCATTTACCTGTGCCAGGTGTCCCTGTGTCACTGTCCCTGTGTCACCTGTGCAGGTGTCCCTGTGTCCCTGTCCCAGGTGTCCCTGTGTCACTGTCCCTGTCTCCCCTGTGCAGGTGTCCCTGTCTCACCTGTCCCAGGTGTCCCTGTGTGACTGTGCCTGTCCCCTGTGCAGGTGTCTCTGTGTCACTGTCCCTGATGTCCCTGTCCCCTGTGCAGGTGTTCCTGACGGAGTACGTGGGGCCGTTGCTCATTTACCTGTCCCAGGTGTCCCTGTGTCACTGTCCCTGTGTCCCAGTGTCACTGTCCCTGTGTCACCTGTCTCCCCTGTCCCAGGTGTCCCTGTGTCACTGTCCCTGTCCCCTGTCCCAGGTGTTCCTGACAGAGTACGCGGGGCCGTTGCTCATTTACCTGTCCCAGGTGTCCCTGTGTCACCTGTCCCAGGTGTCCCTGTGTCACTGTCCCTGTGTCACCTGTGCAGGTGTCC
>NW_020921263.1:0-924 GCF_003984885.1 Neopelma chrysocephalum
GATTAGGCCCCGCTCCAGCGCCAGGCCGGGCCCGGACACCTCTTCAACGCTTACAGCAGAGACACTGACTCCACCATTGACTTGCAACTTTTATTTCAATGCCTGACTACTCCTGCAGGGAATGAGCAAAGACAGGACCTCTTGCTCCCAGAACCTCCCTGCAGGATACCAACATATATGGTTATTGCCAAAGAAACAAAAGATGGCTTAAGTCAACTAACTACTTTAATTTATTAATTAGGCTAGTTAAGGAATTAAGTAATTTAATTAATAATTACTTTGAATATATAGTTATGGTATTTAGACTATTTTAGATTTACTTTGAAGATAGAGTTACATAAGATAGATATACTATATTTACATAATATAGTATTTACTATATTTATAGGGCACATAGATAGATGCTTGTAGTTAGATTATAAGAATTAGAGACTAGTCAAGATATAAGATTAGGAAGATTTCCTGTAGTTTCCCTTTAAGTACCTTTTACCTCTACCTATCTCTTTAACTCACATATTTTGTTAAATAAAATCTGTATTAAACAAAATCCGCCTGTTGCCACCAAATGGTCTCATTTACACCTGAATTTGGGCTGAGGCATCTCTCCCTAATCGGATCAGAACACACAGGCAGGGACACCTTCCCCCACACCAGCTGGCTCCAACCCCGTCCAACCCGGCCTTGGACACTTCCCAGGATGGGGCAGTGTCATGGGTTGAGATTGGCCTCCCTGAAGGTCGGGGGCTCAGAGGTGATTGGCTGCCAGGGCAGTGTTGCCTAAAAGACCAGGGGGTGGCTGAGCCTCCTTCTTCTCCCCCCGGAGCAGGGGGGGGAGAAGGGGAACCCTGCGGCCCCCAAACTCTGCCTAGGCCAGAGGTGGAGGCAGCATTGGAGTGAGTGTTTGTGAGGGACGTGACTCACAAA
>NW_020921264.1:0-724 GCF_003984885.1 Neopelma chrysocephalum
TCTGCACAGCCCAGCAGGGCCGAGGGCACTGCCTGTAGCCACGAGAGAAGAGAAGCAAGGCAGAGGGAGGTTAAAGGCAGCAGAAAGATGGCAGGTGTTCAGCTGAGACTTTGCTCGGGGACACAACTTCCCACTCCTCTGCAGAGTGAGTCTACAGGTGCAGGGCAATGTCGCTTGTGTTCCTGGAGCAATCTCCTAAAGCTACCAAATCCCAGAGCCTTGCGCATCTGTCAGGACTCTCCCAGTTTCTCTGTTGCACAGGAGGAGGATGTTCTCCAGGGCAGGCCTCTGCTCTGCCTTTGACAGAAGCAGCATCACTTCTGCTGGACCCATCTGTTTTTTCTTTATCTGCCATTTTCCACCTACAAAAAGAAAAATTGCCCAGTCAGTGCCCTGCAAACAGGCAGGTTTCTTTCAGGCCAAAGTGAGTGCACAGACATTCGGATGGAGTGCTGACAGGGAAGTCACGGCACAGGGAAACACCTCCAGGAGGAAAATCTCCCAGAAGCAGACATAAGGTTAGGGCGTGAGACAAAACCAAAACCATGTGTCATGGAATGTTTAGAGATCTCCATATGATCCCCTCCAGTGCAGACCTGTCCCTCTGAACAAGCCCCCTCCCCTCCTCTCCCACTCAGCCAAGCCTCTGCCCTCAGGGCAGGGGGGTCCAAGGGGGGAAGCCCTTCCTGTGCAGTCAGAGCTGCAAGAGAGCCGTGGGGCAGCT
>NW_020921265.1:0-2395 GCF_003984885.1 Neopelma chrysocephalum
TGGGGGGCACCTGTGCCCACCTGGGCACACCTGGGGGTCACCTGGGCACACCTGGGCATGCCTGGGGGGTCACCTGTGACACCTGGGGGGTCACCTGTGCCCACCTGGACTCACCTGGGCACACCTGGGGACACCTGGGCACACCTGGGGGGTCACCTGTGTCACCTGTGCCCACCTGGGGGGCACCTGGGCACACCTGGGGGCACCCGGCAGGAGGCTGAAGGTGCCCCCCCTCCCTCCCCCCCCAGGTGCTGGTGCTGCGCCGGGGCCGGGAGGGGCCTCTGCTCACGGCACAGGTGGGGCTGCCCCCCGCCCTGCCCACCTGAGGGGCACCTGGGGCACCTGTGCCCCCGCCCTGCCCACCTGAGGGCACCTGGGGCACCTGTACCCCTGCCGTGCCCACCTGAGGGGCACCTGGGGCACCTGTGCCCCTGCCGTGCCCACCTGAGGGGCACCTGGGGGGCACCTGCGTCACCTGTGCCCCCGCCATGCTCACCTGAGGGGCACCTGGGGCACCTGTGTCACCTGTGCCCACCTGAGATGCATGTGGGGGCACCTGGGCACACCTGTGTCACCTGTGCCCCCCGCACTGCCCACCTGAGGGCACCTGGGGCACCTGTGTCACCTGTGCCCACCTGAGGGGCACCTGGGGGGCACCTGTGTCACCTGTGCCCCTGCCATGCCCACCTGAGGGGCATCTGGGACACACCTAGGGGACACCTGTGTCACCTGTGCCCCCCGCACTGCCCACCTGGGACGCACCTGTGCCCACCTGAGACACACCTGGGTGGCACGTCTATCACCTGTGCCCACCTGGGGGGCACCTGAGACACACCTGTGTCACCTGTGGTGTTTGTCACCAGTGTCACCAGCACCGGTGTCACCTGGCACCGGTGTCACCTACGTCACCTGTGTCACCTGTGTCACCTGGCACCGGTGTCACCTGGCACCCATCACCCGTGTCATAGAGTCACCTTCACCTGGCACCTGTGTCACCTGGCACTGTCATTACCTGTGTCACCTGTGTCAGTGTCACCTTCACCTGTCCCGTGTCACCCATCACCTGTGTCACCCGTGTCAGCGTCACCTGTGTCACCTTCACCTTTGTCACCCGTCACTGTGTCATTACCTGTGTCACCTGTGTCAGTGTCACCTGTGTCAGCCACACCTGTCACGGGTGTCACCTGTCAGCGGTGTCACCTTCACCTGTCACTGTCATTACCTGTGTCACCCGTGTCAGCGTCACCTTTGTCACCTTCACCTGTCACCCGTCACTGCTTCATTACCTGTGTGTCACCTGTGCCACCCACACCAGTGTCACCTTCACCTGTCACCGTCACTACCTGTGTCACCTGTGTGTCACTGGTGTCACCCCCACCTGTGTCACCTGTCACTGTGTCATCGCCCGTGTCACCCCCATCTGTCACCTGTCATTGTGTCATTACTTGTGTCATTACCTGTGTCAGCGTCACCTGTGTCACCATCACCTGTCACCGGTGTCACCTTCACCTCTGTCACCTGTCACTGTGTCATCACCTGTGTCACCCACACCTGTGTCACCTTCACCTGTCACCGTCTCTACCTGTGTCACCCGTGTGTCACCGGTGTCACCCGCACCTGTGTGACCTGTCAGTGTGTCATCACCCGTGTCACCCGTGCCACCTACACCTGTGTCACCTTCACCTGTCACCTGTCACTGTGTCATTACCTGTGTGTCACCCATGCCACCCACACCAGTGTCACCTTCACCTGTCACCTGTGTCACCTACACCTCTGTCACCTGTCACTGTGTCACCTGTGTCATTACCTGTGTCATTGCCTGTGTCACCTGTAACCTGTCCCTGTGTCATCACCCGTGTCACCGGTGTCAGTGTCACCTGTGTCACCTGTCCCATGTCACCATCCCAGTGCCCCCCCTCACCCCCCCAGTGTCCCCAATAAAGCTCCGGAGCTGCAGCCACGGGTCATTGAGGGAGGGGCAGGACCAGTGACCCCCCCAGTGACACCCAGTGCTCCCAGTATGGACTGGGAACCCACCCCAGTGCTCCCAGTGATTCCCAGTGCCCTCCCAGTGACTCCCCCCAGTGCTCCCAGTGCCCTCCCAGTACCAGCTGGGAACCCACCCCAGTGCCCTCCCAGTGACCCCCAGTGCCCTCCCAGTACTCCCAGTTCCCCCCCAGTGCCCTCCCAGTGCTCCCAGTGCCCTCCCAGTTCCCCCCCTGTGCTCCCAGTTCCCCCCAGTGCCCTCCCAGTCCCCCCCCAGTGCCCTCCCAGTCCCCCCCCAGTGCCTTCCCAGTCCCCCCCAGTCCCCCCAGTGTGTCACTGGTGCCATTTGTCTTTATTGAGCCACGACACAAACCCAGCGGGGGCTGAACTGGGAGCACAGGGGGGGAAC
>NW_020921266.1:0-733 GCF_003984885.1 Neopelma chrysocephalum
ACCGAATGCAATTTTAGCCCCCGGCCAGCCTGTGCGCCGGCCTGTGAACGACGGCCTTTTTTGCCAAGAAGGATGGGCCTGACTCTCCGGCTCCCGCCTGCCCCTTGTGTGTTGCAATCGGCTCTATGCGCGCAGCCGGGGCTCTTGGTCCTGGCGCCTTCGGTCTGGAAGGAATCCTCGACCGTATGCAATTTTAGCCCCCTGCTGGCCCGCGCGTCGGCACGCAAACGACGGCCCTTTGTACCCAGAAGAAGAGGCCTGACCCTCCGGCTCCCTCCTGCGCCTTATGCGCCGCGATCGGCTCTACGCGCGCAGCCGGGGCTCCCGCTCCTGGCGCCTTCGGTCTGGAAGGAATCCTCGTCCGTATGCAATTTTAGCCCCCGGCCGGCCGGTGCATCGGCCCACGAACGACAGCCCTTTTTGCCCAGAAGGAGGGACCAGACCCTCCGTCTCTCGCCTGCTATTTGTGCGCCGCGATCGGCTCTACGCGCGCAGCCGGGGCTCTCGGTCCTGGCGCCTTCGGTCTGGAAGGAAACCTCGACCGTATGCAATTTTAGCCCCCGGCTGGCCGGCGCACCGGCCCACGAACGACGGCCCTTTTTTCCCAGAAGAATGGGCCTGACCCTACGGCTCCCGCCTGCCTTTTGTGCGTTGCGATCGGCTCTACGCGCGCAGCCGGGGCTCTCGGTCCTGGCGCCTTCGGTCTGGAAGGAATCCTCGACCGTATGCAATT
>NW_020921266.1:743-2877 GCF_003984885.1 Neopelma chrysocephalum
CTGGCGCCTTCGGTCTGGAAGGAATCCTCGACCGTATGCAATTTTAGGCCCCGGACAGCCGGCGCACCGGCACACGACCGACGGCCCTTTTTTCCCAGAAGGAGGGCCCTGACCCTCCGGCTCCCGCCTGGCCCTTGTGCGTTGCGATCTGCTCTACACGCGCAGCTGTGGTTCCCGGTCCTTGTGCCTTCGGTCTGGAAGGAATCCTCGACCGTATGCAATTTTAGCCCCCTGCCCGCCAACACGTCGGCCCGCAAACGACGGCCCTTTGTGCCCAGAAGGAGGGGCCTGACCCTTTGGCTCCCTCCTGCCCCTTCTGCGCCGCGTTCAACTCTACGTGCGCAGCCAGGGCTCCCGACTCCGGCGCAGCCGGTCTTGAAGGAATCCTCGACCGTATCCGGTTTTGGCCCTCGGCCAGCCCCGGACCGCCATGTCGGCGGCCAGCGAACGGCGGCCCTGTTTGCCCAGAAAGGGGGGCCTGACCCTCCGGCTCCCGCCTGCTATTTGTGCGCCGCGATCGGCTCTATGCGCGCAGCCAGGGCTCCCGGTCCTGGCGCCTTCGGTCTGGAAGGAAACCTCGACCGTATGCAATTTTAGCCCTCGGCCGGCCGGCGCACCGGCCCACGAACGACGGCCCTTTTTGCCCTGAAGGAGGGGCCTGACCCTCCGATTCTCACCTGCTATTTGTGCGCCACGATCGGCTCTATGCACGCAGTCGGGGCTCCCGGTCCTGGCGCCTTCGGTCTGGAAGGAATCCTCGACCGTATACAATTTAGCCCCCGGCCAGCCGGCAGGCGCGCAGGCCCGCAAACGACAGCCCTTTCTGCCCAGAAGGAGGGGCCTTACCCTCCGGCTCTCGCCTGCTTTTTGTGCGTTGCCATCAGCTCTACGCGCACAGCCGGGGCTCCCGGTCCTGGCGCCTTCGGTCTGGAAGGAAAACTCGACCGTATGCAATTTTAGCCCCCTGCCGACCGGCACATCGGCCCGCAAACGACGGCCCTTTGTGCCCAGAAGATGAGGCCTGACCCTCCGGCTCCCTCCTGCCCCATGCGCGCCGCGATGGGCTCTACGCGCGCAGCCGGGGCTCCCGGTCGTGGCGCCTTCGGTCTGGAAGTAATCCTCGACCGAATGCAATTTTAGCTACCGACTGGCAGGCGCACCGGCACACGAACGACGGCCCTTTTTTCCCAGAAGGAGGGGCCTGACCCTCCGGCTCTTGTCTGCTATTTGTGCGCCGCGATCGGTTCTAGCGTGCAGCTACGGCTCCCGGTCCTGGCGCCTTCGGTCTGGAAGGAATCCTCGACCGTATGCAATTTTAGCTCCCGACTGGCAGACGCACCGGCCAGCGATTGACGGCCAATTTTGCCCGGAAGGAGGGGCCTGACACTCCAGCTCCCGCCTGCTATTTGTGCGCCGCGATCGGCTCTATGCGCGCAGCCGGGGCTCCCGGTCCTGGCGCCTTCAGTCTGGAAGGAATCCTCGACCGTATGCAATTTTAGCCTACGGCCGGCCAGCGCGCAGGCCCGCAAACGACAGCCCTTTCTGCCCAGAATGAGGGGCCTGACCCTCCGGCTCCTGCCTGCCCCTTCTGCGTTGCAATCGGCTCTACGCGCGCAGCCAGGGCTCCTGGTCCTGGCACCTTTTGTCTGGAAGGAATCCTCGACCGTATGCAATTTTAGGCTCCGACTGGCAGGCGCGCCGGCCCTCGAACGACGGCCCTTTTGCCCAGAAGGAGGGGCCTGACCCTCCGGCTCTCGCCTGCTATTTATGCGCCGCGATCGGCTCTACGCGCGCTGTTGGGGCTCCCGGTCCTTGCGCCTTCGGCCTGGAAGGAATCCTCGACCGTATGCAATTTTAGCCCCCAACCGGTTGGCGCACCGGCCCACGAACGACGGCCCTTTTTTCCCAGAAGGATGGGCCTGACCCTCCAGCTCCCGTCTGCCTTTTGTGCGTTGCGATCGGCTCTACGCGCGCAGCCGGGCCTCGCGGTCCTGGCACCTTCGGTCTGGAAGGAATCCTCGACCGTATGCAAATTTAGCCCCCGACAGGCAGGCGCACCGGCCAGCGACCGACGGCCCTTTTTGCCAAGAAGGAGGGGCCTAACCCTCCGATTCTCACCTGCTATTTGTGCGCC
>NW_020921267.1:0-1365 GCF_003984885.1 Neopelma chrysocephalum
CCCCCCACCAAGGGGGTCCCAAATCCTCCTGGTGTTGCCCCAAAATCACCTCAGATCACACCTGGAATGGGGGGGGACCCCCAGGGACCCCCCCCAAATCCTGGCAAAGACCCCCCAAATGTCCCCATAGAAACCCCAAATCTTCATCCCCCAAATCCCTCCCACAGACCCTTCAAATCCCCCCCAAATCCCCCATTCCCTGAACTCTCCCAGAGCCCCCCAAATCCTCATCTCCAAAATCCCCCCACAGACCCCCCCAAATCACCCCATAGAAACCCCAAATCCCCCCATAGGCCCCCCAAATCCCCTCATAGAAACCCCAAATCCCCCCATAGAAACCCCAAATCCCCCCAAAGACTCCCAAATCCCACATAGATCCCCCAAATCCCCTCATAGTCTCCCAAATCCACTCCCAGCTCCCCCAAATCCCTCTAACAGCCCCCAAATCCCATCACAGCCCCCCCAAACCTTTCAGACCCCCCGAATCCCCCCTAATTAGCCCCAAATCACCCCACAGCCCCCCCAAATCCACTCCCAGCCCCCCTAAATCCCTCTCAGACCCCCCAAATCCCTCCACAGCCCCCCTAAATCCCCTCCCAGCCCCCCTAAATCCCCCCCCCTCACCTGCATCTGCACTTTGAGGGGTCCCTTCCCCCCGTTCTTGGCGTCCACGGTGAACTCGGTGGGTTTGTTCACCGAGACCCCCGACTGCTCCAGCCCCGGCCCGTGGGCCTTCACCTGGGGGGGCACGGGGGGCATCAGGGGGTTTGGGGGGTTTGGGAGGGGGATTTGGGGGGGAAAGGGGGGATTTGGAGGGGTTTTGGGGGGAAAAGGGGGGCTTGAGGGGGATTTGGGGGAAAAAAGAGGGGTTTGGGGGTGTCGAGGGGAGGGGGATTTGAGGGGAAAAGGGTGGACTTGGGGGAAAAGGGGGGATTTGGGGGTGTTGAGGGGGGATTTGAGGGGAAAAGGGTGGATTTGGGAGGCATTTGGGGGGGAAAAGGGGGGATTTGAGGGTGAAAGGGTGGATTTGGGGGGGATTTTGGGGTCCCACCTTCTCCGGGAAGGAGTCTGGGGCCGGGGGCCGTATGTCAGCCATGAAGGGGCTGTGGGGGGGATCTGGGGGGTCTGGGGGGTCTGTGGGGCTTTTGGGGGGGTTTTTGGGGTCCCACCTTCTCCGGGAAGGAGTCTGGGGGCAGGGGCCACACATTGGCCATGAAGGGGCTGGGATGGGGTTTTAGGGGGGCTGTGATGGGGTTTTAGGGGGACTGTGATGGGGTTTTTGGGGTCCCACCTTCTCTGGGAAGGAGTCTGGGGCTGGGGGCCGTATGTCAGCCATGAAGGGGCTGTGATGGATTTTTGGGGGAT
>NW_020921268.1:0-2384 GCF_003984885.1 Neopelma chrysocephalum
GTGTCCCCCTCGGCCCTGCTTTGCTTCGCATTCAAACCCCAGCTGGCTGCTCCCAGTGTTCCCAGTAAAGATTCCCAGTTCTCTGCAGTCCTGCTTATTGGAGGCAGTGGGGGGTCTCTAAAAATCCTGGGAACGGGAGGGTTGGGCACTCCCAGACATTTAAAACCCTGGAACAGGGAGTTTGAGCTCTCCCAGAACTACAAAATCTTGGGAACAGGAGGTTTTGGAACATCTAGTGCCCAAAATATTGCAAAAGAGGGGATTGGACACTCCCAGACTCTAAAACTCCTGTGAACAGGGGTGTTTGGGCACTCCTAGAACTACAAAACCATGGAGACAGGTGGTTTGCACATATCCAGAGCCCTAAAATCCTGGGAATGAGGGATCTGGACACTCCCAGAGCCCAAAAATCATAGGAACACGGGGGCTGGAAACATTGAGACCTCCAAAATCTTGGGAACACGGGGGTATGGGCTCTCCTAGACCATTAAAATTCCTGAAACTGGGGGCTGAGGCACTACCAGACCCCAAAATATTGGAAAACAAGGGGTGGACACTCCCAACTCCCTAAAAGTCCTGGAAACGAGGGGGTTGGGCACACTAAGATCCAGAAAATCCTAGGAACTGGGGGGTTTAGGAAACATCAGCCACTCAAAAACACGAGAACAAGGTGTTTGGGCACATTCAAACCCCAAAAATCCTGGGAACATGGGGTTTAGCAATGTAAGCCTCCAATAACCCCATGAACAGAGGGGTTTGGGGTCTCTCAGCCCGAAGACCTTGAAAAAAGGGGTTTAGGTACTCCCAGACCCCAAAAATAGTGAGAACAGGGCAGTTTGGGCATCGTCCGACCTACAGAATTGTGAGAACAGGGGGGGTTTGGGCAATCTCAGACCCCAAAATATTAGAATAGAGGGGTTGTGACACTCCCAGACCCTAAAACTCCTGGGAACAGGGGGGCTTGGGCACTCTCAGACCCACAAAATCTTGGAAAAAGAGGGTTTGAGCACATCCAGAGGGAAAAAATCCTGGGAACGGAGGGGTTTGGGGCACGTCAGACCCCAAAAACCCACGAACAGGGGGGTTGAGGCACTCCCAGACCTACAAAATCCCGGGAACAGGGGGGTTTGGGCACTCCCAGACGCTAAAAATCATGGGAAAAGGTGGTTTGGGCACATCCAGAGCCCAAAAATCCTGGGAAAAGGGGTTTGGAACACTCCCCGAGCCCAAAATATTGGAAAAGAGGGTTTGGACACTCCCAGACTCCATCAAAATCCTGTGAACGGGGGATTTTGGGCACTCTGAGACCCTCAAAATCCCAGGAAAAGGGGGTTTGGACAAATGTCAGCCTCCTAAACCACCATGAACAGGGGGGTTTGTGCTCTCCCAGATCCAAAAATATCCTGGAAAAGAGAAGTTTAGGTACTCCCAGGCCCCCAAAATTGTGAAAACAGAGGGGTTTGGGCACTCCCAGACCCTCAAAATCCTGGATGAAGGTGGTTTGGGCACATCCAGAGCCCCAAAATCCCTGGAACAGGGGGGTACGGGCACTCTCACGTTCCCAAAAGTTGGAAAAGAGGGGTTGGACACTCCCAGCCCCCTAAAAATACTGGAAACAGAAGGGGATTGGGCACTCCCAACCCACCCAAAGTCCCGGGAACAGGAGTGTTTGGGCATCTCCAGAGACACAATATCTTTGGGAAAGGGATGTTTAGTCACATCCAGCCCCTCAAAATCCTCACATTGTGCAGGTCCAGGCCCTCAAAATTTGGCAAAACTGGGCTTTTGGCACTCCCAGACTTGGAAAGTCCTGGAAAAAATGGGATTGGGCACTGCCAGCCCCTGAAAAACCCAGAAAAAACGGGGATTTGTCAAACACAGACCCCAACAATTGTGGGAAAAGAGAGATTTGGGCACAGCCGAATCCCCAAATTTCTGGGAACTGGAAGGGGTGGGGGGGCGTTGGGCAATGTCAGCCACCCAAAAATCGAGGAACGGGGGGGTTGGGCACCCCCGGACCACAAGAATCCTGAGAACAGCAGCTGTTGAGCACCCTCAGAACCCCAAAATCTTGGTCAAAGGGCTATTTGGGCACTACCAGACCCCCTTCCCCAAATGAGGAGAAGCTCCGGGCCTCCAAAAGTCCTGGAAAAGAGGAGTTTGGGTACAAACAAAACTACCGGGAAAAGGGGGATTGGGCACCTTCAGCCCCCATCTCCCTCTTGTTTGGGGCAACTCCGAGCTCCGGGACAACTTGATCCTGTGTTTGAGGTTCCCCTGAGCTTTGGGAGCCCTGGCTGGGCGTTTTTGGGTTGCCCTGAGCTTTGGGAGCCCTGGATGGGCGTTTTTGGTGGGCCCTGAGCTCCCCCCTCCCCCGCAGCCCA
>NW_020921269.1:0-1013 GCF_003984885.1 Neopelma chrysocephalum
GCCTGACTTGTACCCTGTAAGGGGGGTACTTTTGAATTAGATGATCAGTGGAGCATAGAGGCGTGAGAAAGAAATTATATTAGGATGTGAAACCAGGCTGAGTATTGTACAATGTAACTTCATGGCACAAGTTAACTGAAAGGTCCGTTGTGTTTTTTAGCAAGTGTATTAGGGAGGGTTTGAACCATACTGAATCTTGACACCGTTGAAGCTCATACTGAATCTTGAAACCATGACACCATTGCAAGCTCAACAAAACTGATATTTATTACCAAGAGGTGGCCAACAAAACGAACAAACCGAAAAGGAAGGAAGGAGGAGAGAAATAAGCCCCCAGCACAACCTCCCCAGTTCCCCAGCTGTTGCCCATAAAGTTATCTTACCAACCTAGCATGCCTATAATTACCCACAGCAGAAGCTGCATCCTTGGAGAGTCAGTAAGTTCACAGACTGGCAGTGTCCCTGCCAAAAGGCAACGTTGTCCTTGGTGTGAAGCTTGCTCCCTCCAAGAGAGCACTATCTGCTTTTATACAATGAAGTGAGTGACCTCAACCTGGGCAGGAGTGATCATCACCGCCCAGCCAGAGGCTCTCCATCCCACCCCCTTGGTTATGTCAGTGCATCTCTTCTGCGCACACGTGGCTTTCCCTGCGCCTGCGTACTGTACTCAGGGGGGTCTTTTCCAAATGAGTCTGGGGGCGTCCTTCATCCTCCTCCTCCTCAGTCTCTCCCTCAAGCGACCTTGAAGGACAATTAGCCAATCACAGAACACCAATAAAACAGTTAATACAAGAAGCTCTCTCTCCAAGGACGAGGTCCCCGTTAATCAGTGCTGGTTTTCTCAAAACTTGGCAGGGAAAGAACTAAACTTTTCCAGTTGTCTGGGCCAAACACAGACCAAAAGTATCAGCATAAATTCACCCTGGTACACGTGGCAACCACCATACATTCCCATTGCAATGGTCGGTTACCATGGCAACCATCACACATTCCCTTTGCTATGATCGGTTACC
>NW_020921269.1:1023-8470 GCF_003984885.1 Neopelma chrysocephalum
TGGCAACCATCACACATTCCCTTTGCTATGATCGGTTACCATGGCAAACATCATACATTCCCATTACTACGGTCAGTTACCATGGCAACCATCACACATTCCCTTTGCTATGATCGGTTACCATGGCAACAATCACACATTTCCCTTGCTACGGTCAGTTACCATGGCAACCATCAGACATTCCCATTGCTGCAGTCGGTTACTATAGCAACTATAATACTACCCACTGGTACAGTGAGTTACTATGGCAACCATCATACAGTCTCATTGCTACGGTTGGTTACCATGGCAACCATCATACATTCCCATTGCTACTGTCAGATACTGTAGCAACCAGCATAATTCCCACTGCTGCAGTCAGTTACCATGGCAACCAGCATACATTTCCGTTGCTACGGTTGGTTACCATGGCAACCATCATAGAGCCGCATTGCTATGATCAGTTACCATGGCAACCATCATCGACTCGCATTGCTTCGGTCAGTTACCATGGCAACCATCATACATTCCCGTTGCCACAGTCACTTACCATGGCAACCATAATACATCCTGCCGGGGCCGGAGTTGGGGGGATGTCCTTGGCCTTCCCTGTGGGCCGGAGGCAAATCCCCTCCCTGTCCTTCTTGTTTCCTGCCCCAGGCCCCGAGCTGAGGACGGAGAGCCCGGAGGACAAATCCTCCTGTGAGAACCTGGTGGGAGAGGCCGTTTTGAAGGGCTCCACGGCGCAGGAAGGCAGCGGGGAGGAAAAGGGCCAGAGATCCCCCCGCGGGAGGGGCTCCAAAGCCAGCCCAGGGTGCTCTGAGGAGGAAAGACCCAGCCTGTGCTGGGAAGGCGGCCAGAGCTTGAGGCAGAGTTCCGACCTGATGGTTCCTGAGCAGCCTCCCAGCAGGCAGAAGCCCTTCAGGTGCTTGGAATGTGGGAAGAGCTTCAGGAAGAGCACCAACCTCCTCAAGCACCAGCACATCCACACTGGGGAACGTCCCTACACTTGTAGGGAATGTGGGAAGAACTTCAACCAGAGCTCCACCCTGATGCGACACCAGCTCATCCACACTGGGGAACGGCCCTACCCGTGTGGGGAATGTGGGAAGAGCTTCAGGCACCACTCCAGCCTCTGCAAACACCAGCGCATCCACACTGGGGAATGGCTCTACATGTGTGGGGAATGTGGGAAGAGCTTCAGGTACAGCTCCGACCTGATCCAACACCAGCGCATCCACACTGGGGAACGGCCCTATTTGTGTGGGGAATGTGGGAAGAGCTTCAGGAACAGCTCCCATCTCTGTGCCCACCAGCTCATTCACACTGGAGAACGGCCCTACACGTGTGGGGAATGTGGGAAGAGGTTTCCGACCAGCTCCAGTCTCCTCCTGCATGAGCGGACGCACACGGATGAGAGGCCCTTCCGCTGCACCGACTGTGGGAAGGGTTTCAAGCAGAACTCCCACCTCGTCACCCACCGTCGCATCCACACTGGGGAACGGCCCTACAAGTGTGGGGAGTGTGGGAAGAGCTTCACCCAGAGCTCTAACTTGATCTCACACCAACAGACCCACCATCAAGAGAAACCCTACCAGTGCCCTGATGGTGGGAAGAGCTTCAGCCGCTGCTTCCACCCGAAATGAACTCCCTGATGGTGAGGCAACCCCTGGAGTCCAGTGACTGTCAGTCCATCCCTTTCGACCACAAAGGGCCAGTCCCCTTTCCCAGGGGCAGCTTCTTCCAACAGAACCCTTCTTTGGGTGTGTGTGGAGATTCCTGCCTTGGCTGGGGAACCCCCAAGGTCAGTTCTGGAGGTTGAGGGCAGAGATCTCCCCAGGAGCTTTGGTCTGGGGGAGTTCCATCCATCTTTAATTAAGAATTATTGCTTTTGTGCCAGCTTGAGTAGAATTGCTTCAACAATTGCTTTAGTGTAGAGCACTGTCCTATCTTATCCTGTACTCCTGGTAGTTTTAGTGTTTGTATTGTGCAGTAAATAATTCTCATGAAGATCTTTTGTCTGATCCTTTGGAACCCTAAATAACTCATTTCTATCAGTAGATCTGATTTGTCATCATTAAAACCTGGGGGACAAAGTGTTTCAGTCACATTTCTGTAATTCCTCTAAACTGAAACTGTTGTCATAATGCAAGGCTGAGATTGAATCCAGCAGCCCCCAGCACCCCAGAAAAGGGGTTAGGTGGGGTCCTGGGTGGGCTTTGAGTGTGTTTGGGAGTCTTTGAGGGGCCGTGGGAAGGTTTTTGGGGGTCCCAGCACCTTTTGGTGTGAGCTGGGTGCTTTATTGAGGGGCAGGTGCCCTCCCAAATCCCACCCAGAGTGGGTTGACATGGGGGCACACAGAGGGATCCCCATTCTCGATCCATCTCAGGCCGATTCTACCCCCCCCAAACTCGGCTCCACCCCTTGGGATTCCCCCAAGCCCCTCCTCCACTGCCCCCCAATAACCGGGACTGGGCAGGAAGCGGGGAGGGCCCGGCGGTGTCTGATAGAAATAAATCAAGGCATCTCTCTCTTTCTTTTACCCCCTGGGCAGTGACCATCAAGAGGCGTCCCTGCTTCACAGCAGAAGCTCCACACACTTCAACAAAGTCTGTGGAAGAATCTGCTCTATGAAAGTTGGCCCTGGGCTTTTATGCTTATCCAGTGATGGATGGCCAGTCACATATTGCCAGGCCAGTGAGCAGCTGATCTGTCAAACTCTGCTTCCAAAAGCAGGATGTGTATTGGAAGGTTGGGGAACCAGGCTGGGTTTGGCACAATTCAACACTAAACCAACCCCTTGGCACCAGCAGTAACTCCCCACAGAGAGCTTGCATTGCTTGCATTCTCCCATCAGATTTTTTTCCAGGCAGAACATCCTGCTACAAGGGGTCTGTTAGCACCCGCCCCAGAAAGGAGGGGGTAACCCAGGTTCTTAATAATAAATCCCTTGGGGTGGATTAGAGTGAAACGACACGGAATAATTGGTGTTTGAAAACATAAATATGTAGGGTTTATTTTAGAACACTTTTGTTTCAAAGGTAAACAGGTATGTTGCCAGTTTGGGTGTTATCATCTATATCTTTCATCTACAGCAATGTGGCATAAAGAGAACCTTTAGGGAAAATGCATAAGGGAGAGAAAGGAAAGACAGGATAAGGGTGAGGGAGAGTAAGGGAAAGCAAAGCTGAGAGTGGAAAGATGTCTATAGTCACTGCCCACGGGGTCCAGCGATGGAACTTGGGAGTTGCAGCTTCCATGTCTGTGAGTTGAAGTGGTGGCCTTGATCCGTTGGGGGTGGGGGAGGGAAGCCCCCACACTGCAAGAAGTTCTGAGTTATTATATCCATGGATGGTGTCCCGGGCCATGCCACGAACCCCCAACATCTCCTGGGCCTGCGCAGAGTTCCCGTGAGGGGCCTGGGAAAAGGGTTTTTCCTGCCTTTCAGGATTGGTGGAGGGGGGATGGGCTTTGATGGGCCATCAGAGGTATAATGCAAAAGTCCTGCAGAAGCCTGCAAGAGTCCCTTGGCAATCCTAGAATGCATAAATCATGAACCATTTCAGTCTCTGACACCACCCTGTGATTTATGCATTCAATAATTTCTCTTCTTTTGTTGTTCACTGTGAATCTTCTTTGTGGGCGGTGCCTTTCATGTAGTGGACAGAGAGAAGAGTAAAGAAAAGGAAGAGAGAGCACAAATCTTTTCCCAATGCAATGCAATTCCCAGAAAAAAAACAAACCTTAGAGTAAAATAGTAAGCATATGGGACATAACAGGATCTCAATAGCTACCATCAAATTTCCTAACATTAACAAAGTTACAAACATCAGGATTTAATGCTGACACAAATCTAATTTTCATTAGCCACTGTCTCCATCCCATGAGTAGTATTGTTCTATAATAATGTGTCTTGAAATTGGACCTGAAATTACACATCAGTTTTATGCAAATACATTGAGTTACTTGGGAGTTGGTACAAGGCTTTCTTATATTATCTTCCGGTCACACTTTCTTTTCTTTTGTCTAGATTTAGTTTAATTTGTTAATATTTTGAGACATTTAGCCAAATATAAAATTTGACGCCTTCTGAGGCAGAGGGTTAATGCATCTAATACATATTTGTGTGATTCCAAATATGCATAAATTCTTGTACCAACTCCCAGGCTAAATTTGGTGGAGTTTCTTGGTTCTCAATTGAGACAGAATTACACATATCTAAAAGCTTCTCCCAAGCCAACTTGTTTTTCAATAAAAAGACAAAATAATCTTGACAAAAATTAAACTAGCAATACATAAAATGGCTTGTCTTACACAATCTTACCAGTGAGTTGCTCATGATAAAAACACAAATAAGTCAACAATTATTAATAAGCTGATCATACAAGTAATTTTGGGAGTAGAGGAGACACAAACACAATGTTTGTGGTAAATTTTACATATTGCAAAACTCCTGAGACAAAAATACACACAGACGTGCACATCACAAAGTTATTAAGATAAAAACACAAACACATGCAAACCATCAGTGCTGCAAAGAACAGTAGAACTCTCCAGTCCTGTTGCTACTTCGTTTTCTCATGACATACTTGTAAACTGATAACTGAAGCAGCTGTGGGGCAGTTCTCTCTTCTGCCCATTGCAGCAATTGAAAGCTTTATCGCTCTCCTCTAATTCCATGAGGCACCACATGTCACAATGTCCCCTTGATTCCATGAGGTACCAGAGTGTCGCAATGATCCCTTAATTCCATGAGGTTCCACATTGTCGCAAGGATCCCTTTAGCTCCTGTGGCTCTTTGACATCCCATGACCTCACGGCTCTTTAGGAACCTTGAGAACTTCAACAGGGGGAAGTGCCAGATTCTGCCCTGGGATGGGGCAACCCCGGATGGATGGACAGACTGGGAAGGAGAGGCTGGAAAGCAGTGCCGGGAAAGGGCCCTGGGGGTGCTGGTGGGTGGCCAGTTGGCCCTGAGTCAGCAGTGCCCTGGCAGCCAGGAGGGCCAAGCCTGTCCTGGGGGCATCAGGCCCAGCATGGCCGACTGGGCCAGGGAGGGGATTGTCCCGCTCTGCTCTGCCCTGGGGCAGCCTCACCTGCACCATTGGGGCAGTTTGGGGGGACACAATGGAAGGGAGAGATTGAGCCATTGGAGAGTGTCCAAAGGAGGGCAAGGAAGATGGGGAAGGGCCTTGAGGGGAAGGTGTGTGAGACACTGAGGGCACTTGGTGTGTTCAGCTGGAGGAGACTGAGGGGAGACCTCACTGCAGTTCCAGCTTCCTGGGGAGGGCCAGAGGAGGGGCAGGGAGTGAGCTCTGCTCTGTGGGGACCAGGGACTGGACTTAGGGCACTGAACAGGCTTCCCAGGGCAGTGGGCACAGCACCAAGGCTGACAGAGCTCAAAAAGTGTTTGGATGATCCTCTCAGGCTCATGGTGTGACTCTTGGGGATAATCCTGTGCAGGGCTAAGGGTTGGACTGGATGATCCTTGTGGGTCCCTTCCAACTCAGCATATTCTGTGATTCTGTGATTATCAACCCTGTGCTCAGCACAAACCAAAACACAGCCCTGCACTGGTCACGGGGAAGAAATTTAACTGTACTCCCCCTGAAACCAGCACACCCTTCATGGACTCTCACAGAAACATCCCATAGTCCATATTCCACCTGGAACCAGTGACTCTGAGTTCCTGCTTCCCCAGCCCCCAGGGATGCTCTCCTTCTCATTCCTCCACACTCTCTTCTCAGTGATGACATCTTAACGAGACATGTCCCTGGAAATAATTTACTTATAAGTCTTCAATTCTTTTGTGGTTAATTGGACAGATCTCAGAAGTGCATTCAAAGTGAATATATTGTATTACTAAAACCATGAGAAAAGATGTCTTTTTTCTGGCCTGTTTACCTTTTCCCTGTTTTAACATTGATATCAACAATCCCCAGTCGATTTTGGTCCCAAGTACTTGCTAATTCAGTCTGAATAGATAAGAAAATCAAGACCCTTTATGTCTGACAATCCATCAGACTTTATCCCTATCCCCACCCCACCATTCCCTCATCAAACCCCTGGCACTCAAAGCAGCCTTGGGCAAATCTGAGCTTCCTCCACTCAAGGCTGGACCTGCAGGTTTCAGCTCCTTGGCACCAACTCCCACCTGCTTGGCTTGGAGAAAGAGCTGCCCGAGACATAGAGGGGTGTTCATTCATTGCCAGCAGGCAAACCCAGAGGAAGGCACAGCTCAGTACAAACCAAAAGTCTTTCCCCTGCTGTATATTAAGTCCACATTGCCTCCACTGAAGTCCACATTCTGCAGTAGATAGTTTTAGACCAATGGCAAACACCATCCCAAAATGCCCCAAACACTCCCTGCCCTGGATTCTGTCCATATTTGCCCTTTCACACAGTGAGTCACACACTGAAGTCACAAGTTCCCTCGATCCACAGAGGGAGGAAAAGAGAAAGTGAATGAATTTCTGTGTCGAGCAGAGATAAATCTACATTTATTCCAATAATCTGGGGTTACAGAAACATTATCAAACACATTCTGCAGCATCTGTTCACCAGGGAAACATCTGGGTGGATGGCCAGGCCCAAGGAGTGGTCAGATCTATTTGAGACACTTTCATCTGGTCAGTCCCATCCCCCTGTCCATTGTTGGATGTCACTCAGGAGCCCAACTCTTGGCTACCCAAGCATCTCCAGGATGGACTTTCACAGCCAACCTCTCTCCCCAGGTGGCAGGAGGGCCTACCCTGATAAGGCCAAAAATGCCATCAGAGAATGCCAACAGTGCCAGCTCTCATGCAAGCTGTCTGTGAGATCTGAGAGTTACCGGTGGTGCCATGGGAATGGTTTTGGTGTTGAATGATGCTCAAACCAGCCTGGTTCACCCAACTCCAAACACACATCCTGCTTTTGGAAGTTGGATGGGACAGAGAAGCTGGTAACTGGCCTGTACATTTGTGAGGAGCAGTCAATCCCTTCCTACTACAGAAGTCCAGTCTCCTTTCATCCAGGCAGGTTCTTTTAACACAGCCCTTCTTGGGGTAGATGTGTGGAGATTCCTGCCTTGGGTGGGGACACCCTCCAAGGACACTCCTCAAGGTTGAGCAAAATAAATCTCCCCATGACCGTTGGTCTGGGTGAGTTACATCAAATCTCTATGTAATAATTATTTCTTTTGGCTAGCTTTAATAGAATTATTTCAATAATTGCTTCAGTACAGTGCACTGTCCTATCTTATACTGTACTACCAGTAGTTTTAGCCTTTGAATTCTGTAGTAAATAATTCTGATTCAGATCTTTTGTCTGATCGTTTCTAAGAATAAATGATTCATTTTATATAAATATTCTCATTTTGCCAATCATTAAAACCAGTGGGACAAAAGTGGTTCAATCCCACTTCTGTAATTCCTGCAATGTAATTTGTTGACAAAATCTGAGGCAAAGATTGGATCCCTTATTCTTT
>NW_020921270.1:0-1911 GCF_003984885.1 Neopelma chrysocephalum
GCTGGGGGATCAGGATACCAGGCTGCTGGGGGTTCCATGGGATCAGGGTCCCACAGGGTCAGAGTCCCATGGAATCAGGGTCCCACAGGGTCGGGGTCCCACAGGGTCGGGGTCCCTCAGGGTCGGGGTCCCTCAGGGTTGGGGTCCCACAGGGTTCCGTGGGGTTGGGGTTCCACGGGGGGGGGGTCCCACAGGGTCAGGATGCCGAGGCTCTGGGATGTTGGGGATCCCACAGGATCAAGGTCCCACAGAGTCAGGGGGTGCCAAGGCTCTGGGGTGCTGCAGGTTCCATGGGGTCGAGGTCCCACAGGGTCGGGGTCCCACAGGGTCAAGGTCCCACAGGGTCAGGGTCCCATGGGATTGGGGTCCCCCAGGGTTGTGTTCCGGGGTGCCCCGAGGCTGGGGGGTGCCCCCACGCACCCGACTGGTCCTCGGTGGTGTCGGCCTCGTGGATCTGGTTGTCGAACCACATGTGAGCCACCGTCATCCTGTTCTGGGTCAGGGTGCCCGTCTTGTCCGAGCAGATGGTGGAGGTGGAGCCCAGCGTCTCCACGGCCTCCAGGTTCTTCACCAGGCAGTTCTTCCTCGCCATGCGCTTGGCAGTCAGGGTCAGACACACCTGGGGGCACCCACGGGGGTCAGGGGGCGGGGGGACCCCCAATATGGGGGGCACAGATCCCTCGGTGCCCCCTAAACCTGCACCCACAGCCCCCTCTCAACACAGAACCCCCCATGGTAATCACTTGGCTGTCAATGTCAGACACTCCTGGGGGCACCCAAGGGGCTCTGGGAGCACCCAAGGGGGTCAGGGGGCGGGGGGACCCCCAATATGGGGGGCACAGACCCCTCGGTGCCCCCCAGACCTGCCCCCACAGCCCCCTCTCAATGCAGAGCCACCCGTGGTAATCACTTGGTTGTCAGGGTTAGAGACACCTTGGGGCACCCAAAGGGGTCAGGGGGCACCCAAGGGGGTCAGGGGGCAGGGGGACCCCCAATATGGGGGGCACAGATCCCTCGGTGCCCCCCAAACCTGCCCCCACAGCCCCCTCTCAATGTAGGGACCCCCCCACCCTCCCATGGCACGGGTTTGGCCACCAGTGTCAGACACACCTGGGGGCACCCAAGGGGGTCTGGGGGCACCCATGGGGATCAGGGGGCGGTGGGACCCCCATAATGGGGGGCACAGACCCCTCAGTGCCCCCCAAACTTACCGCCACAGCCCCCTCTCAATGCAGAGCCCCCCCATTGCCATCACAGCCCCCCCCTCAATGGCACGGGCTCGGCCTGGGGGACACCCAAGGGGGTCTGGGGGGGCAGGGGGACCCCAAACTGCCCCCGGGTGACCCCAGTGCCCCCATATTGCACTACCAGTGCCTCCCAGTGCCCCCAGTCCCTCCCAGTGCCCCCCAGTGCCCCCAGTGCTCACCGTGACGGTGGCCAGCAGCCCCTCAGGCACGTTGGCCACGATGAGGAAGATGAGGATGGAACTCCCCAAACTTCCCCAAATACCCTCCCAGTCCCTCCCAGTCCCTCCCAGTGCCCCCCAGTGCTCACGGTGACGGTGGCCAGCAGCCCCTCGGGCACGTTGGCCACGATGATGCCGATGAGGAAGATGAAGATGGAACTCCCCAAACTTCCCCAAATGCCCTCCTAGTCCCTCCCAGTGCCCCATATGTCACCCCAGTGTCTCCCAGTCCCTCCCAGTGCCCCCCAGTGCTCACCGTGACCGTGGCCAGCAGCCCCTGGGGCACATTGGCCACAATGATGCCCATGAGGAAGATGAAGGTGTAGCCCCCCCAAAACTTCCCCAAATGCCCTCCCAGTCCCTTCCAGTGCCCCATATTTCCCTCCCAGTGCCCTCCCAGTCTCCCAGTCCCTCCCAGTGCCCCCCAGTGCTCACCGTGACCGTGG
>NW_020921271.1:0-1574 GCF_003984885.1 Neopelma chrysocephalum
CCAAACCCTGACGCCCCCAAACCCGGTGCCCTCCAAGCCCGTGTCACCCCCAAACCCACATCCCCCTTCCCCTGCCCCGTCCCCACCCGAGCCGGGACCCCGAGCCCGTGGGGAGGAAGATGGGGGGGGGTCCGGGGGTCCAGGGGACCGGAGTGAGGGGTCACACAGCCAGGCCGGGGGGGGTGGGGGGGCTGTTTTGGGGTGCCCATATCGGGGGTCGCAGTGCCGGGGGTGCCCGTGCCGGAGGTGTCTGTGCCGGGGGGTGGCTGTTTTGGGGGTCCCTGTGGTGCCCGTTTGGGGGGTGCGGCAGCGGCGGGGGGGACGGGGGGGGGACTCATTAACGGGGAGGGGGCGAGAGGTGGTTCCAGCGGGCGCCTTGATGGATGGCCCGGCCCCGTCCTGTCAGCCGGGTTTTGTCTCCCGGCCGGGGGGAGGACGGGGAGAGAAAGGGAAAGAGGAGGGGAAAGAAGCCCCCGGGGCGGGGAGGGGGCACAGGAGCCCCCCTCGCCTCCCCCCGGGCTGTCGCGGTGATGGATGGCCCGGCCGGGGGGGTCGCGGGGCTGGGGACCCTCCTCCTCTGGGGGTCGGGGGGGTCCGAGCAGCCCCCAGAGACCGGCCGGGGGCTGCCCCCCCCCCCTGGCCCCCCCCCGCCTCCACGCCGCGCCCCCCAACCCCCCCCCGGCTGAGTCCCCCCAGCTCATCACACGTCCTGAGCCCCCCCAAAATAACTCCCGAGGCTTTTCCCCTCTCCGTTCCCCCAG
The DNA here is from genome assembly GCF_003984885.1 of Neopelma chrysocephalum. Classification (NCBI taxonomy): domain Eukaryota; kingdom Metazoa; phylum Chordata; class Aves; order Passeriformes; family Pipridae; genus Neopelma; species Neopelma chrysocephalum. The sequence goes on from NW_020921271.1 coordinate 762, forward strand.
CTCTTCCCTTCTCCCTATTTCTGCCCCTTTCCAAGGCTCTGGGAGACCCCCCCAGAGCCCGGGACCCCCCATCCGGCTCCAGCTGACACCCCCCTCCCCACGGAAAGCTGTCGTGTCGCCCCCCGGGTGACACATCGGTCCCCGGGTGCTCCGGGGCATCTGTCGCCCCTTCCCGTGTTGTTTTAACGAGGAAATTCCGAGCCCGCGGAGCAGCTGCGGAGTCTCTGCCCCCGGGGGGGGATTGAGGGGACTCCGGGGGGGGCCGGGGGTGCCATCCCGAGCCCCTCTGCCGTCCACAGCCCGCTGGAGACCGCGGGAGCGGCTGCTTGTCCCTAAAAATTGGCTGAGAGGGGCTGGAGGGGGTGAGGAGGGGGATGCAGAGCAGGGGAGAGGGATGGAGGGATCTGGGGATGCAAGGACGGAGGGATGGAGGGATCCGGGGATGGAAGGAGGGAGGGATGGAGGGAGGGAAGGGATGGAGGCGCACAGGAAGAAATTAGGGAGGGATGGAAAAGGGGATGGAGGGAGGGATGCAGGAAAGGACGCAGGGATGGAGGAAGGGACGAACAGAGGGATGGAGGGATGCAGGAAAAGATGGAGGGAGGAAGAGGGGGACTCAGGGAAGGATGGAGGGATGCAGGGATGGACGGAGGGATGCAGGGAACAATGCAAGGATAGCCGGAGGGACAGAGGGAGGGATGGATGGATGGATGGATGGATGGATGGGGGGGACGCACGGGACACACAAGGACTCCGGGGCGGGTGTTTGGGGAGGGTTGGGGCTGGTTTGGGGGGCAGCGGGAGGGGGGCACG
>NW_020921272.1:0-644 GCF_003984885.1 Neopelma chrysocephalum
GGCCTGGCAACACCCCCAGAGCCCTGGCAACACCCCAGGGTCCTCCCAGACCCCTGCCCAGCACCCCAAATCCCCCTCACAAACCCCCCTCAGGCTCCCCCCAAACCTCCTCCTGCCGTCCCTCCCGGGCTCCTCCAAACCCCTTCTGGACACCCCGAACCCCCTCCCACCCCAAACCCCCCTCCCACCCCAAAGGCCCCCAGAATCCCTTCCCAGAGTCCCAGGCCCCCACTAAACACCCCCAGCCCCCTCCCCAACACCTCGAATCCCCCCTCACAAACCCCCTCCACGCCCCTCAGGCTCCCCCCAAACCTCCTCCCGCCATCCCTCCCGGGCTCCTCCCAAACCCCTTCTCGAAACCCCAACCTCCCTCCCACCCCAAAGGCCCCCAGAATCCCTTCCCAGAGCCTCAGGCCCCCTCTAAACTCCCAAACCCCCTCCCCAACACCTCGAATCCCCCCAAACCCCCTCCCCAGCCCCCCCAGCCCCCTCCCCAGCCCCACTGACTTGCGCTTGACGTCGAAGTCGAGCACCCGGATGTAGTCGACGAGGACGGCGAAGGGGCCGTCGGCCAGGTGGGTGGTGGACTGGCGCAGGATCTGGTTCAGCACCGTCCGGTGGGTCTCTGGGGGGCACAGGGGGGG
>NW_020921272.1:744-2169 GCF_003984885.1 Neopelma chrysocephalum
CACCCCCAGCCCCCTCCCCAAAACCCCAAACCCCCCCTCACAAACCCCCTCCACGTCTCTCAAACCTCCTCCTGCCGTCCCTCCCGGGCTCCTCCCAAACCCCTTCTTGACACCCCAAACCCCCTCCCACCCCAAAGGCCCCCACAATCCCTTCCCAGAGCCCCAGGCCGCCATTAAACACCCCCAGACCCCTCCCCAGCACCCCAAACCCCCCCTCACAAACCCCCCTCAGGCTCCCCCCAAACCTCCTCCCGCCGTCCCTCCCGGGCTCCTCCCAAACCCCTTCTTGACACCCCAAACCCCCTCCCACCCCAAAGGCCCCCAGAATCCCTTCCCAGAGCCTCAGGCCCCCTCTAAACTCCCAAACCCCCTCCCCAACACCTCGAATCCCCCCAAACCCCCTCCCCAGCCCCCCAGCCCCCTCCCCAGCCCCACTGACTTGCGCTTGACGTCGAAGTCGAGCACCCGGATGTAGTCGACGAGGACGGCGAAGGGGCCGTCGGCCAGGTGGGTGGTGGACTGGCGCAGGATCTGGTTCAGCACCGTCCGGTGGGTCTCTGGGGGGCACAGGGGGGGTTGGGGGGTGCCCCAGAACGGGGGGACCCCCCCTGCTGTGGGTATGACCCCCCTGAACTCGCTCCGTGTCTCCCCCCACCCCCCCACCTCAGCACATCACACACACACACCCCAAAATCCTGCCAGGGGTCCCTCGAGGAGCCCCCCCTGAGCCCCCCAAAATCCCAACCCCAAACCCCTCCCCAAGCCTGAAGTGTCCTGCAGAGCCCCCAAAAATCTCCTTCTCAGAGACCCAGGGTCTCCCCAGATGCTCTTCCGAAGCCCCCCAAAATCCCCTCCAAAAATCCCCAGAGACCCCCAGATCCAATCCCAAACCCCCAGATCCAATCCCAAACCCCCAGATCCAATCTCAAACCTCCAGATCCAATCTCAAACCTCCAGGCTCCCCGAAAGCCCCCAAAAATCCCTCTGTAAAGTCTTCAGGCTTCCCCCAAATCCCCCTCCAAAACCCCTTCCCAACACCTTGAATCCCCCCTAAACCTCCTCCCAACACCCCAAACCCCCTCCCAACACCCCAAATCCCCCCCAAACCCCCTCTTAACACCCTGAATCCCCATTCCCAGCCCATTCCCAGCCCATTCCCAGCCCATTCCCAGCCCCCTCACCTGCGAAGTGCAGGAATTTCTGGGTGTCAGGGGGCAGGTTGGGCCCCCCAAACCCCCTCCCAACACCCCAAACCCCCTCCCCCCCCCATTCCCACCCCCATTCCCAGCCCATTCCCAGCCCCTCACCGGTGAAGCGCAGGAATTTCTGGGTGTCAGGGGCCAGGCTGGGTCCCCAAACCCCCTCCCAACACCCCAAACCCCCCAAAGCCCCCTCCTAACACCCCAAATCCCCATTCCCATCCCA
>NW_020921273.1:0-1397 GCF_003984885.1 Neopelma chrysocephalum
TGAGTCTGGAAACCCACTGACTCAAAAGAAGAGAAAGAGTGAGCCTGGAGACTACTTAGCATGAGAAATCAGAGAATCCCTAATGAATAGCAGATAGATTACTCATTAATAGAAGAACTATGTAACTTGTAGCCAAAGAATATTAATGTCTTAGTTTGCTAAAATGTATAAACAGGAAAAAGTGCTGATAGCTGATGTACTTGATTTGTGGAATACTCCTGAACACCCAGGCTTGTGCAACTCTGAGATAAATTATCAGGGTCTCTGTCGAGTGTGTAATTATTGGCTTGTTGCACATCGGGGAACAAATCCAATTATTCTGGATGACAATTCCATGGCTCAGCACGGCCATTCCCTCATCCCCCCATGGCATCACACAGTCCCTTCTGCCACCATACCTGAGGCCCAATGTGTGTCCCCTGCTGTGACCCTCCAGGGTCCTCTTCTACAGCCCTGCCACCCCCCCATGGTCCTCAGGACCCTCTCAGGCCCAGGGCAGCCAGACCCCACTCAGCTGGTGCAATGGCCGGTGGCCAATCTCCCACCGGGTGTCCTGTGGCAGGAGGCCCGGCAGGGGCGGCCGCTGCCCACCCACAGCCCCCCTGCTATGAAAGGGGCCGAGCGGGCGCGGGGCAGCAGCACAGGCAGAGCCAACAACAACAACACCACGGGGACCCTGGGCTGCTGCTGCTGCTCACCCTGGCCCTGCTCGTCCCCCACCAGGTTGCAGCCAGGAAGGTAAGGGCAGCCCTGGGGCAGAGTCTGGCCGTGCTGTGCTGTGCTATCCCGGAGACGAGGGTGGCTGGATGAGGTTGGACTCCCTGGCTGTGCCATGCTGTGCACCACCATCCCTGTGGTGCACTGTGAGCAGGCACAGGGCTGCCTGCTGTTGCTGTGCCAGGCTCTGCTGTCTGGTGCCATGCTGTGCCACACCATCCCTCTGCTGTCCTGGGCCATGCTGTGGCAGTCCTGGGGCACAGTGTGCAGGGCTTGAGGGGGTTGCATGTTTTCACTGTGCCATGCCTTGCTGTCCTGTGACACCCCAGCTCACAGTGTTTGTGGCCAAGGGGCTGCATGCTCTGGGTGTGCCCTGCTCTGCCATCCTCTGCCAAGCCATGGAATGCCATCCTACACCATGCCATGCCATGCAGTGCCATGCCATCCCACACTGCAGCCTGTGTCACCAAGGGGGATGCCAGCTCTGATGGTGCTGGCCCTGGGGGCACTGTTGGTCATCTGACCCTCATATAGGGCAGTACCCAGCACCCCCAGCTCTCCCCTGCTCTGCTCAGGGAGGGAGAGGTGCCAGCAGTCCCAGATGCCAGGCAGAGGGGCTTTGCCATGGGACATACATCCCACTGCTTTGTGAAGCTGAAAGTGGGACTGTGTCTTGGCAT